>NC_080055.1:11418639-11543639 GCF_026212465.1 Amaranthus tricolor
AAAGAGGGAATTTGGGTGGACTTTGAATGCTCCCACATGACATCTATATATCAAAAATAAGCAAATTTGATTATAACCCTAAAAAGCTACATATATACCAAAAAACACAAACAAGTTTACCTTTGAGCAAGCTAGAGTATCACAGACTAATTTTAAAGTGCCAAACTGAAAGAGCAATGCAAGAATTGATGGATTGAATCTATGGTTTTAGAGTGAGAATGTCGAGTGACAATGTAGGGTATAGAGAATTGGGGAAAATGGGAAAAAAAAAAAAAAAAAAAAAAAAAAACAAAAAAACAAATCTGCATATTTGTGGAGCATTCTGTTCGCAGTTAGACTGCGAACAGTCAAAACTGGTCAAAGGGCTGTTCGCAGTTACTAACTGCGAACAACTATTTGACCTGTTTTGACCTGTTCGCAGTTACTAACTGCGAACAACCCTAAACTTCAAGTTTGGGAAGTTCACGCTTAGTTTTGAATTAAAGTTGAAAGATGTATTATTTTGTTCATTTTTTTTTAATAATTTGGATTAAACATTTCAAATTTTCGATAATTCCCGAGGATCCCATTTTAATTCACGCTTTTAGACGCCTTCTTGATCATTATGGGCCCCAAAGCATCAAACATCAACTATTTTTGTTACTATAATTTTTTCAGCAAGTCTTGTATGTGACCATCTCACCGTGAGACAGGCCCATACAAGTAACCAAAAAAATTAAAGTGCTGTAATTTTAGAGAAAATCTTAATGAAGTTGAAAAGGTAACCAACTCTTTTAGTTTTAGGCTAGTCTATTTTAAGCCGTCTCATGATGAGACGGTCTTATTAAAGAATTTGTCTAATTTTTTTTAGATTGTCTTCTGAATAATCTAAATAAATACATAGATGGCTAACATTTTGGGAAAAATATAACGACAATGATAAAAAAAAAACATAGGATCATGATATTTTGATCTTGTTCCCCTACAATTTTTCTTCAACAATAGTCCAATTTATCAATAAAATAAGCTTATTATAAAAAAAAAAACCCAAAATAAGCTTTGGAAAATTTTAATTTCCAAAATAAGCGTCTCTGTGTCCGAGGATAGAGCCCAAAGTTTGTTACTTCGTTGTTACTAACAGCGAACAAAGAAAATGGAATAAAAACTTTGTTTGCTGTTACTAACAATATCAAACAAAAGGAAGATAATGTCATAGAATTAGAAGGTAAAAAAATTAAAACAAAGTTTATTCGCTGTTACTAACATGGAATTCAAAATAAAAAATAAAAAAATAATTTGTTGAAATGGACTTATTAATTTACTTATAAATGGTTTTCCTCTATTAATATAAATTCATAACATAAATAAAATTACGAAATAATATTTTGTATGGTTTAAAAATTCATAATTCACCAGAACTTTGGAGTTTTTTGGTTAATATTAACAAGTTCCTCAACTGGAGTCTCAAGTGCGAAGCTTGACAACAATATTTATTTACTCTATGCTATTAAGTGGCTCTCATGTAAAACTAACAAAGAAGTTGTTTTCGATTAATCCTTAATATCAAACGTCATGTGCAACTTTATATAAATAAGTACACATGTTTTAATGATTCATTTTACTAATGGTCCGTTATAATTCGAAATCAAATAACTATAAAATTTGCAAACCTAAATCGGTTGATGCATTTTGAGTGGATGTAAAATCACCTCACATAAAATAAAAAGCTAGAATTAAACAATGCAGCAAATCTCATGAGACTGAGAAGTATATCTGAATACCTTAACGATCCATTTGATTAATGATACTAATTGGTGGTAATGAGACTGATTTATAGTGTAAATTTTTCATGCTATGTATCATAGTAATAAAAGTTTGATCATAAAAAAGTTTTTTAGTTCATAATTTTCTATTACCACCTAATACCACATGTTTAAATGGTAATGCATTGGAATGAATGTTGTAAAAAAAATAAGCTTGTTGAAATAGATAAGTATGATCATTAATTTTATCAAGAAATATTCTTAACAAAATTACACTAACATTCTATTATCATTCCCACCAGTTAATAACAATTACCAAAAGGACCGTAAATGAATAATACAAGCAAAAATTACAAGCTACATTGAGTAGGAGGGGAGGATCATCGTTGGAAACTTAAGGGTTACGAGTCCTCATAAAATTTTAGGTTATTATATAAAAGAAAAATGTTGTATAATTATATACATGTATTACAATAAAGAGGTATGAACTAATTAGTAGTTAATGAACTAGATATTGAGAGTCCAAAACCTTAACATGATTCTCTAGCTTTTCTTTAAAGTTATTCATGTGGAAGATCATCTCTCAAAAAGACAACCTTAAAATAAGAAACTCACAGTCTTATTTTCTCTTTAATTTGTATTAACTGGGTTAAATAATTGGGCTATTTAGCTTATATATATCTAATGCGTTTCTTGGAGAGACCGTCTCTCACAATAATTTGTATTTTCCATATAATAAATCTGACTCTTCTAACTTACCGGAAAAATCTACCATCGGAGACGAGTATGATTTTGAAAAACCCTTAGGAGAAGAGTGATGAGTGATGCATTGTGGGGCAAACACAACCACAATAGGAAGCCATTCAAGTAAAGATGTAAAGAGCAATATACAGTTCTAAACATGTGGACAAAACGAACAAAATGGCTCATCTTACGTCTATATTTTCCATGCACATGCTCTCAAAGTACACAAAACTCATGTAAAAACAAACCAAATTAGTGCACCAATATTGTACATTGTACACTTCACAATGATGTTCTTTGTTTTTAATAATAGGGTGAAATTCAAAACCAACCATGCAATCTTAATAATTTCACACCTACCTTTTTTTTAAATATATAATGGCTATACTTTCATTCGGAGGCGAAGCAAAAAGTATGAAACCCTTTTTAGTTTTTTTATGTTTAGAAATCTAAGGCCCCTTGTCAACTATTATAAGTAGTGACCAAAATTTAACGATGGTAAGTTCTGAAAATTCAATCAACAGTATCACACGATAACACGAAGACATGTCAACAATTGACTGAGGGTCCTACTTGAATAGTCCTAGAACCACATATGCTTTCAATTTTCACGCTATGTATCACATTATGTTTCAAAGTTAAAAAGTTATAAAAGTTAATACAATGAAAATATAGATGATTCTAGTTGACTAGCTATGTTTTTCTTTACACATCAAGGGGAATAAAATTAGATGATGAATAGTTATACTATTAAGTGTAGTCATTAAAAAAAAACAAAAGTATATATAA
This sequence comes from Amaranthus tricolor, assembly GCF_026212465.1. Taxonomy (NCBI): domain Eukaryota; kingdom Viridiplantae; phylum Streptophyta; class Magnoliopsida; order Caryophyllales; family Amaranthaceae; genus Amaranthus; species Amaranthus tricolor. The sequence goes on from NC_080055.1 coordinate 11,421,915, forward strand.
TGAATTGAATATTCTAAACCCTAAAAAGGTAAGTAATTCAAGTAACTGTAAAGAAGCTTATGTAACAAAACTTTTCATGAAAATAGGGCCTTAAAAAAGGGTGATGCATAGTCACGCTTTCACTTTGCTAGTTTAAGGACATTACGTACTTATTCTTTTATAAAGGTGTCAAGATTTTCTTTGGATCTACAACCTAAATTTTGTTCTATAATAATATTGTATCTTAACAATTGTGCCCTAAATGATATTAGGGTTACTCCTTGCTATAAAGTTTTTATACTTTGTCAAACTAAATCAAGGAAACTCATCCATACAAAATCTTCTTGATTGGGGCCCTACCTAGGTAGCCACCCTTGTGCTAACTGTTACATTTCTCTCACTCTGGCCTATTTTTGAGCGGAATATTAAAAAAGTTAGAATTTGTTGAATATTTGAATTTGATTATATTGTAGAAATTCATCGAATTTGAGTTAGGAGTATCTAATGTGCTCCTTTACTGAATAAATGATGTAGTGTTATAATACGTTGATATGTTAAGTGTGTCACTTTAACGAGATAAATTAACTGGTAAAATGAATTACTCGAACAACATAGTAAAAGGGTCAAAAAAGAAAATGGTCACTTAAAATAATGACAAATCAAGTTAATAATTATCATTATGGGAAGATTAGAAGAAATTTAAAAAATAAAAGGAAGTAATAACTCTAATGAAAAATGGCAACTTTAGCATGTATTTGTGTACAAATTTATTGTATGTGTATATGATTTAGAGAATATTCACCTCATATATGCACTTCCTCCATTCCATTTTATTCGTTATATTTGTATGGGCACGCAAATTAAGAAAAGTGATTGACTTACACTGTAGCTGATTGTTTACTTTATAGAGTATAATATTTTATTATTGTTAATTGAAAAAGAAAAAGGAAAAGTAAGTTGTTAGGTTATTTTACAGAGTATATATAGAATTTTATTATAGAGTATAGAGTATAGAGTAGGATAAAAATAAGGGTAGGTAGAACTTTAAATGCTTGTTTTATTACTAAAAAAGGAAATGTAGCAAGTAATATGAAATTGCCAAAAATAGAAAATATAGCGCATATTGTGGAACGGAGGAAGTATTAGTTTAGAGATGGCCCTATCCCACCCGACGCGAATAGTAGAAACAAATCAAATGTATGACAGTACGATATTATAAAAGGACAGATGTTGGATTTACTTCTGTTTTTTTTAAGAATACTAGTATAGAAACTCGCGCAATATACGAATTTATGAGTATAATATATATATATATATATATATATATATATATATATATATATATATATATATATATATATATATATATATATATATATATATATATATATATATATATATATATATATATATATATATATAAAGTATAACTTCAAAAATTAATGCACGTTTAATATTATAGTATCGTGATCAAATTTATCGAATGCATGACTTTTATAAAGCAAAAATTAAATACTAATTTTTTAAAAATCATTTATCGAATATATCACTTTTTCATTCCATCATATATATTAAATTCTAGGTTATGTATATAAAATTGCTAAAATAAATTATATACATACTTTACTTATTTAGCTACAATTTTAAAAAAGTCGGATTCTAAATTAGGTAAATCAAATATCATCCACTAAAATAATTCTATTTGTCCCAATATTTTTATTAGTATGTATGATTTAATTTCAAAAAAATCTTATACAAAGAATTTGGCAAGAATATTTGCAGTAAACAAATGAGAGAGCGCATCTAGTAGACTATTAAAAGTCCCAAAAAATTGTTGTAATTTTTTTATTTTTTATTTTATACGTTCTATTTAATTTGCTATATCTCTTTATAAAAATAATCTTTACCGCTTTCTTTAATTCTTATTAATATCGTCGATCCACACAATTCAAATTATATGTCTTATTCCTAAAACAACTAATTATTTACATCTTAATATTTACGTCAAACCCTTTAATTACAAAAACTCAAGGGGAATAGAAGAGCAAGAGCGAATCGAAATTATACAGCTATTTTTATGAGAGACAGTCTCTCGACGACACGATTTCAAACATAAAACCTATATTTTTATATTTGTATAAGATGTGCAATTCAAACCATATATAAGACATATCTCTATATAAAATTATCGCATATTAATTAGTATTATTATAAGAATTTGAAATCAAATAACCCAAATCACAATATAATCAGATCCCAATCTAAATTCTCTCACAAATATGGTTCAACTTTAAGAAACTTTAGATGTACAGAGAATTTAGAAACCCAATAATGAGTTCTAAATTCTCATAATTATGGGTAGGGAATGGTCTTGAAAATCTCTCTACTTTTACGGATTGGGGAAATCTTTGGCAGTTCGATTCGATGGGACACTATTTTATGTTTTTTTCTTTTTTTTTAAAAATTATTATTTAATAATTAATTTTACTACCACGAGTGTTCACAGATTTCAACAAAATATAGACATAGAAGTAATAGTAGGGATAAGTAAAAAAAAAACGGCTCAAGAAAAATGCTGAATTCTTGTGTTCTTCAAATTCATCATTGGCTGTGAAATTTTCGAGGAAATTGGGTCACTTTTTTTAGACTACTACAAATATTATTCATGCAGGCAAATATCTTATCATACTCCCATCATAGAATAAAATACACTGTACAAACGGTTACTCCTCTTAATACTCACTTCTAATAGATGGTCACACTTTATTTTTTAGTCTGTTCATCAATATTTAAAAACATTCGACAATTTGATATTTACTTGATTTAGTAACCGAATACGATAATTTAACCCGACTTTAAAAAGATTTTAAATTTTATATAAAATTAATTCAGGCACAAGATTCAGTTTTGAAACGAATCAAAACACCTGATCTAATATCGCTTTAATGGTCGAAATGAACATTTATTTCATTCATACATTTTAATTCTTTTTAAAGATTTTTATGCAATTTGTATAGTTTTACTATTTTATAGTCTTTGTATGTATAAAATTGTGATAATTTATTGAAGATGGAGGAATTACTAAATTTTCTTTTTTCCAATTATTCATACTATAAACCTAGCTAGGGTTCACTTCCTAGCAAATTTTACACCCTTTTTTGAGGATGATGTATGTCTCTTCTAGGAGCTTTGTCTAATCCACGTGCACGCTTTTATCTCCTAGACTACAGTATATATTGCTACTCACAAATCTTAGTCTCTTAGTTTCTCTCAATTTGCTATTTTTTTTAAATAGATCATAATACTAATAATTAATATAAATATTAAATAATAGAGATAATTAAATTAATGGGTGTGATTTAGAGTGAGAGAAAATAAAAAAATATATACGAATAAGAGTTAAAGAAAGTGATGAAGACACTAACTATAATAAATATTACAAAATTAAAGAAACAAATATAAAACGTATGTTAATCTCTTAGAGATATAGGAAGTAGAAGTATATAATAGTATTTCATTTGTTACACATGCAAGTATTACCAATAGAACCTCAACTCTTTCCTTAACAAATTTATTATCAAAAGAAAATTCAATCAAAAATTAATTCTTAAAATTTATTTCTTTAGTTATTTGTTGAATTTATGATTTACTCACCGTTACTTTTTAGAGTTTTTACCACCATGGTATACATCATCTACTCGATTTGTGATAATTATAAATTTATGAATTAGATAAACTAGGATAGAGTTTATTGAAATTGCGAAATTTAGAAATTTAGCCAAATCATAGAAAATTAAACAATACATCATAATAAGAGTAGCACTTTCAAAGAAAAAGTTTTAAACCTTTTCTCACTCCTTTATTCTCTCTCTCAAAAAAAAAAAAAAAAAAAGAAAAAAAACCTAGCTTCTATTGTTAATTTTGGAGCCATTATCAACTTTATGGTTGATACTTAATAGTAAGCTCTCAATCTCTTTATTTTGCTTTTTTCGTTTTTATACAAATAAAATACATTCTTTCAATATTATAGAGTTGTTCCATCCATTTATTGGATTCGATCTACCATATATTGGTTTTATAAACTTTCATGGTGAGAGTTTGAAGTCGTGTTATCAATTCAATGTTAAAAAGGTATATGACGTCATCACGGGTGTTAATTGTGTTAATACAGTCAATTCTATCAAACTTATCTCTATTTCAAAGTCGCACCAGATCTAAAGACCCCATCGAGGGAGGTTGTATCAAACAACGATGTAATAGAGGAAACATATTAGTGCTAGATCTCTTTTAAAATGATCGTGATTTTTTCTATGTAGAATATTGTAAATGTCGTATGATATTTTTATCAATGAATTATTAGATTCCATTCAAAAAAAAAGAAAAGAGAGAAGTAACTATTTACGTATTGCTGTCCTTGTTTCATTGCGAAGATTTACAGGTGCTAGTTACTATACTATCATGCTCCTTTGAATTTACATAATCATGGCCATAATCATCAACCTAATATTTTTCGCACAAAGTAAGGTTTCATGGGAAGGAAATTAGGTAGCTGGCATAGCATATCTATACACCCTCTAACAAGAGAGAAAAGAGGAATGTGCGTAGTAAATTAAACCACAAAGAAGAGAGAAAGATAAGTGACGACAAAGCCACATAAGAGAAGATACTTGTAAAATACAACCTAGACAAGTACAGAGTCATTAGAATTAAATTAATATTTTCTCCGTTTTGAATTAGTTGTATTTTTGGATAATGGCACAACCGCACAAAAATCAACAAAAGTCATTTTTATTGCAATTTTTATCCATTTTATCCTCCTTTGGATGGTAGGTGAAAAAGTAATGATGTAATAAGTGAAAATAAAGTACAAGTAAAATAGATTATTGAGTTATTTTTCTACCAAATATAAAAGAGTACAAGTATTGTAAAACAAACAAAAAAGATAATAAGTTAAAGTATTAAAGAACAATGGAAGTATGTAGCGTAAAAATATAGTAAATTAATTAAAAAGTTAATTAGGACAGGAGGTAAATGAAAGGAAACGCAAAAGTCTAAGACACATATTCAGCACCTCTAACTACTTATATCTCTTGTTGGGTCCTCATAATGAAGCGACTCACGCAAATCGATCTTTATTTGCTCCTTCTACATTCTTTTAGGCTATCCTTTACCCTCCACTATAAGACTTTTCACCATCCTTATAGGTGCACCGATAGTCTTTTTCTTCACATGTACAAACTACTTCACTTTATTTTCACACATCTTTGTCTATAATAGTTCAACCCTAGGGCCCTAAACTCTCTCGCAACCCCTGGTTCCTAGTTATGTCCATTTTTGTGTGTTCTCACATCTACCAACATTCACATCACTGCTATGTCCATCTTTTGTTTAAATAACTTTTAGAATTTAGCATTATCCCTTTGAATTTGCATCATTTGCAAAAGAGACAATTTTTTAAGAAAACGTAAACATATGGTAATGAAAGAAGAGAGAAATTATTTGTGTGGATGATAATAAACGAGAGCTTAAATAAGTAAATGAGATTAAAATAAAGTGGTATGATAATAAAGATATGAGACAAAAAGTGTAGACCATCCCAAAACATAAAGAGGCAAATTGAGAGAAATGAAAGGAATAATTTAGACAATAATAACCGAATACTAACAATGGTGACTTACAAAGAGGCATATAGTTTTATGGCTCCGCCAAAAGAAACCTACTACTTGTACTTGTAATATATTTGTACACAATATAACAACACATAAAGGCAAAACTACTCAAAAATCAAATTCAATATGTAAGATATCAATTGTGTTTGTGACTTAACATACCACCATAATTACAAAATTAGAATCTTAGATCCGCCTCAACATTCTCATTAAATTTTCAACACTAGAGTCCAAACATAGGGTTAAATCCAATATTGAAGAACAAATAAAAACACGTAATTTTTGCTTTCTAGAATGTTATTATTAGAATCTTAACTATTAGAATCTTAACTGTCAACTTAAATTTTTAATTAAGTAAGTTCCTTAAATATATGGTATTAAAATTTCTAGGTCATGACTTGAATTCTCAACCACCCCTCCTTTTAAGCTAATAAGTGAAATTATTGGCAACAAGTATGAACGAGACTTGTGTTGCATCTACAATTCTAGCTTAAAAGTTCTCTTATGAGACGAGTTATAAAGTATGTAATATAAATTGGAGCCTCAATCGAAATTTCTCAACCATCATCTTGAACTTTCGGTTGAGTTGGTTCTTTAACACAGTATTAGAAGCCCATATTACATGTTCTACCCCTCCCCTTAACTGGATTTATTAGCACCAAGTATAACGAAGACTTAAGTTACATCTAAACTTTTAACCCAATGGGAGTGTGAGGAGATGTGATGGAGTATATAACATATATTGAGACTAAAGATGTTCCATGGGGCGGGTCAACCCGACCGGTCAAGGTTTGGGTCGATAATGGATCAGATCAATATTGGCCTTTGATGTAAAAGGTCTGATCGGGCCAAGTCCAATTATTATTAGGCTTAGTTGCCATAAAATTATTCTGACGTTTCTATATTTAATGATATTATCATATATTTTGACGGGTTAATGCAAATTGGTTACAAAGTCGAACTAAAAGATTATTAGTTGAAAATTTTTCAACGAGTGGGACGGGTCAAATTTAAATTACGACTTTGACCCCTCTACCCATTTAAAACTTTTACCCGAGCATACCTGTTAGTATTTTGACCCGCCCCAATCAACTGCACAAATCGAAACCTCAACCATCAGTTTAACATTTTGGTTGAATTGGTTGCTTGATATCTGGTGATTAATAATTTTTTCATTTTTAAGTCAAACTAATTAAATCAAGAAGGTTTATTCAAAAAAAGGTTAAATCAAGAAGGTTTTACAAAAGAAAATTTAAGATTGTCATACTAGTGTACTTTCTCCGTTCTGAAATATTTACCACATTAGGATTATTGGTACTTTTTATTATTCAAGCTTATTCTATGTATTACACTAATGTGTAAGAAAAAATATAGTCAAGTATTATTTTGTTTGAATATCGCATATTTTCATGATATTAACTTTTTATAATTTTAGTTATGCATAATTGAATATATAAATGATCAAAATAACACGTTAAATTGTCTAAAAATTCAAATATAACTCGTATAATATAACATAAAAAGTATAGCATACCACATATAAATAAATAAATCCAGATTGAAATTTTATGCATGTATATTATAATGATGACTTGGTGACTTACATTGCATTAAATGAATGAAGAAGACATATAACAACAAAAATTGATCCCCTTATTAATGAGTAAGTGATGAAATGTATTTCCATTTGTTGAGGGGTCAGAAGTTTGTATTTTGTAGGGCTAGTCCTGTTCCTGTACTGTTGTATGTGTAGGCTTTGAGCTTCTGAAACCGACTTAACTACACCTCATGTGTACTTCTTGTTCCACTGTTTCAGTCATACACCAACAGAAAAAGACACACTCAGTGAATCACTAATCTTACTTCTCTCTAACTCTCCATATTCACTTGTTAATACTCCTACTATTATGCTTCTTGTTCAAATTATTTTATTAAGGTGATATTATTGGATAATAACTTATACTTTCTCCCTTCTGAAATACTCCCTCCTATTCAATCTAAGTGTTTTTTTTTATTGGAACAAGTCACTATTAATGTCTCATTTCTATTTTGAATATGTTAAGTTTACTAATTTACCCTTACTACATTGGGCGAATTGTCAAATGAGATACATTGGGTGAATAGCAGGGAGTACTTGTTACATTTTGATTATGAGCACTATTCATCGTTCAAGCTTATTTTTTATATTACGATGAATGTATAAGAGGGATCTTATTTGCATCGTCTAATCGCATACTTTCAGAATATTTAACTTTGTATAATTTTTAAATGTGTATAATACAACATATAAATGAACAAAATAATATATTCAATTACTTAAAAGTCAATTGTAACAAGTATAATGGAACGGAGGAAGTACTTCAGTTTATTGTCCTAATGTCATTAAATAACTCACACTTAGAGTATGGTTTGAAGGGTTGGATGTAAGCAACTTAATACCCTTGTTTTAAGCTTGTTTGTGATCATAAAGAGGTTAACTAGTAAATATGATCTACCAAAAAGAGCGTACAACTGATCTCTTGCCTTTTGTTTTCATCATGCATGAGTGATGTATAGAGCATGTAATTAACTTATTTGGTTCTTGATCAACCACCAACTTAAACTTTTGGCCAAATGATTGTTAGATCTTGGATATTTGACTTGATATCAAAAGCCAACATGACTAACTATTATGATTGTGAATCTTATCTACCTCTCATTTCAAGTGTAATACTGAACGACAAATATATATGAAGAGGTTGAGTATTTGTTATATCCACACTTCTAGTTCAATATGATTTTCACGTGAAAAGGCGTGGTAGAATATATAACATATATATATATATATATATATATATATATATATATATATATATATATATATATATATATATGGGTTTCAACTATCAAATTAATATTTTAGTTAAGATAAATTTGTAACTAAAGGTGGTGCAGATCCCGATAAGGATAGCGCCACTAAGCCACACTTAAATCCATGAAATTAAGGGAAGCTTATTGAAAATCTGATAGAATATATAACACATCTTATATTTCTATTAAAACTCCAATCAAAAAGTTTAAATTTTGTTGAGAAACGACAATATAATTAAAAGTTTAACATGATGATTGGAGCACCAGAATAATTATGATAGTAATATTGACCTTACAGCTAGCTTGGTTGAACAAGCTTATTGCTTTAAACAGAGGCGGACTCAGTTTCTAACTATAGTGGAGTCACAATAGTTTTCCTTCATACAGAAGTTGATTGTTGCAAATTTCTTTTGGCAAAACCTTTTAATTTACATTTTTTTTTCTTTTCTTTGAAAACTTTTAGCATGTTTTCAGCTCTCGTTTGTTAATGCCCCTTTGTAGGTCGGCCATTGATTACGAAATTAAACTTGCATAGAATTGATATTATATGTTGAGGAATAATGAGGATGAGACTCATTTATGCACGGAATATACTTTTTTTATCCTTTTAATAAAGCACCATTTGATTTTAAAAAAATTTTCATATATTCAAGTTAAATGGTTTTTTTTTTAAAAGAATAGAGTAATAAATTAAAATAGTATACACTTGGGAAAAATATTTCACATACTCTTTGTACAAGTACATGGATTGAATATATAGTAGTTGTTTGTTTTTTATAAATTTTAATGGCTAATTCCATGGTTTGTTATCTTTTTTAAAATTTGTTTTGCTCTCTAAATAGGTTGTAAATAACTAAAATAAAGACCTAAAATTATTAGATTTTTTTCATTTGAAAAACGCCACAAAATAATTTTAAAAAGGTCGTGTGAAAATCACTACGACTTTACATCTACATTATAAAAATATGTACTCAACAATTCCTTTTAATTTTTTACATGAAATAAATTAAAATGAGCTTTTTTAAATATCAATATATATTATCATTATATATTTTGTATATTATGTTCATAATAATTATGATCTGACTCTAGAGAAAAATAAAAGACGGAAAGATGTGATCAATTAAGAGTCATTTAACTTGAGAAAGACCCATAAAAAAATTCAAATCAAGACAAAACAAAATAAAAACACAACATGACAATACAAGATAAAAATTAAGACTTTTTAAATATGATATAACAAATTGAAGGGACCGAAGAATATTAATTAATTAAGCACAACATCATGCGACAATGATTAACTACTAATAAAGTCTCACATAGATTATGATTAGAGAATTAATTCTGGTACATTGATTAAACTACAAGTAGTAATAATTAGAAATTTACTACTTAATTAAGGCTAATTAGGTCTTGTTTAAAAGGGAAAACTTACAAAGAAAATACCCATAACAAGACCACTAATTATAATCAACTAAAAGCTAATCCGTAATTATAATAATAATTAACAATAATTGATTAGCATAAGATCACCAACTAAATTACCTTACAATTATAAATACTTAACTAATTAGGAACAATAATAATAATAATAATAATAATAATAATAATAATAATAGTCTAAAGGTTAACTAATTAATTAATTAATTAATGAGGTGAATAGCATCCAAAGCCATAAGAGTTAAGACTAAGCTCAAGAGAAGTATGTCCACCATTAACATTAGATGACCATCGATATCCTCCTGTATAATTACAGCCGTCTGATTGAGGCTTATAGGTGTAGAAGCCGTGATCGTGATCGTGATCGAGATCGAGATCGAGATCGAGATCATGATCATGATGATCATTGTGCATGGGAAAGAGAGGAAGAGTCTGAATCTCAGGTGATTGTGGGCCATAATGATCATGATCATGATCATGATCTTTGTGGTTAATGTATGGATAATGATGATCAGCATTTGATGATACCTTGTCAATAAAGAAATTTGAGTAAGATGTTGGAGTGTTTGGGTTGAAATAGTTACTCCATTGATTCATTTGATTTGCTCCATTTGGAATAGGAATACCTCCTCCTGATATTGAACAATCCTAATTTTATTTCATAAAATTAATTAGGGTTATTAGTCTCTTTATGTGATTGGAAATTATATTTTAGGTACAAAAAAATGAATTCATCCCAAAAATATGTTCTAATTCGATTAAAATAAATGCCTCATGTAAATATAAATGTGTAGACGTAAATACATGTGAAACATATTATTGGGATGAAAGGAAAGAGTGTGTTCTTATTATCTAACATTTACAACATTTATGTTATATACTCTGACAGTAAAAATTACTTCTTCCTTAGTTAATTTGATTCATGTTAATATAAATTTTATTAATATTTATAATTTTTAACTAAGTACAATTATATTATTTTAATATTGAAATAGTATTTCAACAAATAAACAAAATTCCCATTTGATTAGAAGAAGAGGTTTTATGTTATGACTAAATTTTGGCCAATAATGTGGTAGCTAACTTAATTTGTAGAAAGGATTGAAAGTAACTTCACATAATGAGTTATGATATATGTAGTGTTAGAAGCTAGCTATATATGAATAAACATTTATTTTATAATTAACATTTTATTACCAAATTAAATCATACGTTGATCACCAATATAATTAATTGATGTTGCATAAATTTTTAAATTATAAATAAATATAGTTTTTCTTTGATTAAAATTCTTGTAGCTAGGGTTAAGTAGCTAAGTACAATAGATTTAAAAAAGTTGTACTATATTGTGCGTTTAGGAAATTAGCTACTCATAATTAATTAAAAAAAAATAAATAAAGTGTTCAAAATAATTTAATTTTCAACTATTTTCATATTAATTAACAGTAAATAATGCCAACTTTAGGGTGTTTACCTTAATTAAAAAAAATACCAACAAAATAGTGACCAAATTGATGAACATTTAGGCCAAATTAAAGAAGTAATTAATATGATATTATACTTACCCTAAATTTATTCTCCATGGTCACAGCTCCATACCCAAAATTCCCAATCAATTGCCCACCTCCAGAAATCACACCTGCTGATGAACTTGAACAAGAAACCCCTGCAACATTATTACATAATAAAAATATCTTAATATATCAACCATCAAACAAATTAATTATATTATATAAACCGTTCGTTGGTCCTTTTTTAATAGCTACATTTTTTTCTTTTCCTTGTAAACTTTTTAAGAAAATCAAGTCATTGCTCATACAAACTATGATCAGACTCTAGAGATAGAGAGGAATAAAAGACAACAACCCATACCCGTATAAGAGGGTTCAACCGAAAAACGTCTCAACTCCAGAAAAACGCTCAGATAGAGAGATTCTTTTTGAGAAAATTAATTAAGTAAAACTATTAAAAAAAAAGGAGAAAATGTTAAAAAAATACTTACCAGGATTATTATTGAAGGAGCAAGGATATTTAGCATGAAAAGTGTTAATATTTCCATTATTATTATTTCTTATGAAATTATTATTATTATTATTATGATTATTATTATTATTATTAGGAGAAGTAGGAGTAAGCTTCTTCTTTTGTCTTTCCCTAGCCTTATGATTTTGAAACCAATAAAAAACATTTTTTCCTTCAATCTTTCCATAACGACGTAACCTAGCACAAATGCTTTGAATTTGATCAGCAGTAGGAGATCTAATTCCTTGTAAATAATAAAGATCTTTTAAAAGCTTAATTTGTTCTGTTGTTGGAGTCCATCTTGTGCTACTTTGTCTACATAAATAATTATTATTATTATTATTATTATTATTGTTATTGTTACTCGTGTTGTTGCTCATTTTCCCAACATGGTTTATCATCTCTTCATCTTGTTGTTGTTGAAATTCCATTATAAAACCGAGCTCACGAAAACAACTTTAACGATCAGAAAGAGAAAAAAAGGACCCACTTATGATCTAGGGAAGAATTTTAATTTTTTAAAAATTAAAATTTAAAATATTATAAATATAAATAATTAGAAAACAACTTTAATTACCAGAAAGAGAAAGAGAAAAAGAACTCGTCTTGAAGGTTGAGTTATAGTAAAAAAATAATTTAATTTATTAAGATTTTGAGATGAAGATGAGAAATGAAGAGGGGATGAATATAATTTATAATTATAATGAGGGTGTAAGGGGGAGAATCAAAGATAATCTTAAAGAGAAGGACTTGATGAAGGTGACATAAAGGGGCAGAAGAGGGAAAAAGAGAGTGTAGTAGAAAAAAGGGAAGGGACAAAAGAGATTTATAGAAAGGTAGATGTTTCAGAGGATATTATTTATATTGCTTGGGTGAAAAGTTATTAAAAAGGTTTTCATTTTAATACTACTACTACTTCTATTCATAAATAAATTAACATGAAATAAAAGAAAGAAAGATAGAAAGAAAGAAAGAGAGAGATTGGGAAATGAAATGAATGAATGAATGTTATACAATAAGTTTTGAGTTTGTTTTTGTGAATTTTATTGATATTTCAATTACTAGGGTTTAATGTTTAGGTGGACATACTACAAGTACTTTTCTTAGCTTGTGGTTTATTCCATAAATAATAATATTTCATGTTTTCATTAATTTTTGTGGTTTTTAATAAATGTTTTTGAGGCTATATATCTATAAATATTTTTAATAAAAAAATTATAAAAAATATAATAAAACTCTATATACGACGAGACAAAACTAATAAGATCTCACGTGAATGCGGTGAATAAATTTTATTTTTTATGTATCGATGAAAAATCATGTACATGTTTCTCTTCTTAAGTAAAATTTTCTTTGTTGGAATATCAATAGAGAATATAGGAGTAATATTTTTAGTTTTAGTATATTTAGGTCTGTAAAAATTATAGAATTTTCGGACACGTATTTAATGATTTTATGATTTCCACTAAGATAAATCATTTTTATTGCTTAATATTAGGAGTAGTATAGCTCTATAACATTTCTTTCACCTTGTGAAAATTTTCAGCATCTATACAAATAATTTATTTCTTTAAACACTTTCTTACAGGAATTTTTAGCCTAAATTCCAATAAAAAAAAAAAAAAAAACTATATTTAATAAAACGAATATCATAAATCATCACGAAAGGTTTCAAAAATTTATAACAATTAAAAAATTGATGGGAAAATTGAATGATTTGTGCTTTTTCAACAATAATGATTGCAGTTTTAGAAACTAATTCTAGGAAGAGAAAAGATCAGATAAAGGAGTAGTAAGTTAATCATAGTGTCTATCCAATTCTTATGCAAGTATGAGTTCATCGTTTGTTGATGATGCTGTGAATTGCTATCTTTTACCATTTTTATTTAATTATGTGAACCTTACACATTCTCATTTTTAATTTGCATCAAAGAAAAATATGATAATTTTTAAGAAAGTGATAATAAATGAACAAAAAATAATAAATTGGATAGATAAAATTAAAAGATACTTAAAATGTATGGATGAGATTAAATAGAATGGATTAAAATAGAAAATATTATAAATTTAATGAGACGGAAGGAGTAATCTGCTCCCCTATTCAAGAAATTGTCACAGATATATACTAATTTTATAATGAAGTATAAGTGGAATCTCTCAAGTTAAGAGCATATGAAACTAAACAATTTAAGTGGATTTATTAATAAAAGATATTTATGCTAACTAAAATGTTGTTCTTAGTTTATGTGCCTATATGTTTTGATATTTATATATTCATACCAAAGTATCAACATGATACTAATACTTTTGATACTATTACTTGTTATATGCCTTTACATATAAAGTTTATAAATTTATATTAAAGTATTAACGTGATATAATGCTTACTTTTGGATGCCTGGTGGGATTGTTTAATCACACTAAAATTTTCAGAATTAACCCTCATTAAAAGAAAAAAAAATATATGAATTATTTTTGGTTAGAAATTGTCTCTTGTTGAGACGACTTTAAACTAGAAATTTATATGCTGATAATTTATATTTTTAGGCTATATTAACCAATATATAAGACGTGTTTTACAACGAGACCGTCTCATATAAGAATTTTCGAAAATTCATATATAATGGTAATGAACAAGTGATATATGCCAATAAGTCTTGTCGATAGTACTTATGATCTAGAATCAAATCTCTTCTACAACATCTTTTATATGATTTATCTTATATGCTAAAAATGACAACCTCAAAATAAGAAGTTCATATGTTATAGACTTCTATTACTTGTATTAGTTAAGCTTTTTAACTTATATTTAAGATGCGCCTCATACTAATACTATTTCATGCAATAATTTGTGCTTTGCATTATAACCAAAAAGGCTACTTGGTTAATGGGATAAATCCTAATATTCTCTATTAGGGCCTAAGCTAAAAAACCCTAAGTACCTATACTCCCAAGGATAATGGCCCATACTTGAGATGTTTGAAGTCCAAAGCCCAAGCTACGATAGGGCTTACACAAGTCTCTAACTTGGTTCGCTATCCTAATAAAATATTGTGAACTTGGCTCACGAAAGAAACTATAAAGGGTTTCTTTAGTACAAGGTATGTTTTAAAATGGACAAGCCACCTAGATGAGAATCAAACCTAAGTCTTTTGCCTGAGAAAATAATATTTACTTTAACTAAGTTTAGATTCGATTCTCAATCATACAATGCTATAACAGAACTGAAAGATTTCACATGGCGATTTTATAGAGTTTTGCATAATGGAGCATCTTTACAGGTTAAAATGTGATTACATGATATTCAAAAGATTTTATTACATTAATTATGATTTTAAGTATTAAAAGTATGTTTTTAAAAAGATTTTATTAGATCAGATTATACAATACTTTAAAAGAACTAAAAATCATACAATAGTATAAAAGAACAAAAAATAATTCTACATCGCGCTTTTATAGAGTTTTGCCAAGATTTTACAGGTTTAAATATGATTGTGTGATATTAAAAAATATTTATTACATTAATTATGGTTTCATAAAAAACTAATTGCAAATTAAGGGTGATAAACGAATAATATAATAATCCTAATGTTGCAAGTAGTTTGAAATGGATGAAGTATTTTATATAGCTAGCAATACATATCTTTTATAATATAAACTATTTCATCTAATTTAGAATTTTGACATTATACGTATTATTAATTTTGTTAGAATGTTTTAATTTTATTGAGAATGAGTGAATTATTGAATTATGTGGACCGTAAGTTTGTAAACATGTCAATTTCGACACATTTTTTTTTATAAAATTGTTTATTTCACAAGCTACTTTATATAATCAATGATTATTTATTCAATCAAATAATAATTATGTTGTTATAAAAACTTATCTAAATTTTTATATAATTGTATTAATATTATAATTTGTAACTATAATATGCAATTACATCTTTCTTTAAATTTTTATATTTATAGGTACTTATATACTAACAAACTTCTTGCATTACACGAGTTGGTATACTAGTTGAAAATAGAGTTTTTGCAAGCAGATTTACCATTTTATACTTCATATATTCTACCAGCCTTAAAAATTAAAGATTAAAGCCAATGCGAATAAGGAACTAATTCTTAAGATTTTTAAACTTCAGTATATAACATTTATTAGAGTCTTAATTATAAGTTAATATCAAAAAATCAATTCAACTAAATTTATAAGCTTATAGTTGAGGTCCTAATATAAATGTTATCATATATTCTATCAATTACTCTTTAATTATTAGAGAGGTTCAAAATTGACCCAATCAGTCGAAGCTGAGTTTGACTTGATCCATCCCGAAATAACCTACAAAGTAAAATCAAATTGGATTAGCATAGCATAAACCACAAATCCGATTTGACCCAATTCGAAATATTTTGCGTCCAAACTTGGTGAAACATCCAAATGTACACCTTTACCGATTATTTAAAATAAGAGTTGCTCTTGTGAGAGACTATTTTTCAGTGAGACGACTTTAAAACAAGGAGATCATATGCTAATAATTGTATAAGTTGGGTTATTCAACCCTAATAAAAAAAACATCTCACAGTAAGACCATCTTATACAAGACTTTCTGCTAGCAAAAGTTTTTGGGTATATTAAATCAAGTGGGCAAGAGAAGCCCCTATGAGAAGGATGGAAAGCATTATAGTAGAGGGTAAAAGAAGCTGAGGGAGACCTAGGAGAACATGGGAGAAAAAGTAGATTTGCATGAGTAGTAGAAGGTGCCTCATTCGTATTTCAGACTACTAATTCTCTTGCACTTGGCTGTTGGAGTTCTTGTTGTCTAGCTTTTTCTCGTTTGTTTTATTATTATTATTATTATTATTATTATTTATTTATATTTTTTGTTAATTTTTTTTAGATGCAGGCTTGTGGAGGCGTGGTTTTTCACTTCATCTAGTTTTTTTTGTTGCAGGAACTTTTCTTATTTCCCCTCGAATTGAGGGATTCTTTGACTGCGCTCTTCTTTCCAGATATGAGTTGCCGCCGTCCTTCTCTCCTCATACCCTGCTCATGGTTTTATTATGAACGAAATACACTGAAGATGATGATCACGGTGAAATGAAGTGGATTTGAATATCAAAGACATATAATGAAGAGATATTGAGATAATATAAGATCTGAAAGTGAATAATTTCAGAACAAAATTTCCTATATTCAGGGCAGCAGTAGTGGGCAGGCTTCAGTCTAAAGAACAGGCTCATATTGGTAAAAACCTATTTTTTGATACTACAATTTTTAGGTTGAAGTTGGCTTCAGGGTGGTCCATGCCCACCAGATACATAATTGCAACACTAAACCCTACACTTCATTTCATTATTTACTAGACTTTAATACTTCCATGTGTGCTTTTTTCCCCATAAATTAGATCATACAAAATATTAAAAATTTAATTGTATTAGAATTTATTGTTTGATTTTTTGTATAATAAAATATAAAATATATGTTACTGATTCCATGGACGAATTTAAAATATAAGTATAACTATAGTGAACAAGACTGTCACCAGCTCTATATAATATAGCCATACAAAACAAATTTAACTATAATATTTTTTTTTTGTGTTATATATTATCCAATTTGATATAATAGAGTTATAAATAAATCAAATAATTTGGAAACTTTTGTAGAAATTGGGAGTTATCCGTTTATGTTGATAATAATAGTTACAATATTATATAAGATGAAAGAAATTGTTTAAGATGTTATGTATGTGTATGTAGTATCTACCGTACCATAATTGTCTATACTCTACTTTACCAAAGCACGCAAACTTTGTAATTCAACCCTAGTATATAAACTACTTTTAATGTATGTTTTTCGTTCAAGCGTTTAATTATAAAATATTAACTACAGATATAAACTATTAACAAACAAGTTTATTAAATAAATTTTGTTTTGAAATTAATTTACGAGTAAAAGCATATTTATGTTATTTTAAGCATAAAATAACTCAATTTCTTTTACATAAACACATTTAATTTTTTTTTTCTGATGATTTATTTGTGCATCATTCTTGAATCGAGTGACTCTGTGATCGCATTTTTTTTTATAGATATAAGCTGTCATCTTTTTTTTTCTCCCTAAATCCTAAACATAATTCTTATGAACGAAATATATTAAATATAATGATAATATACAAAATTTCTCTAACAAGAGCGAACATCTCAATAAAAACAATAAAGATTGGTGGAAATGTATATACGCTTAAATGATACGGGGCTTTCTTGTACGGCCGTGCACATTAAGTGAAAGAACTATAAATGTTAGCAAGAATCATACAGGAGTAGAGAATTAATTATGAAGGCTTATATATAAATGGTAGAGAATTTATGGCTTGGATAATTTTAATGTATCTTTAAATTCAAGTAGATGAGTGTTGGGAAAATCTTTAAACAATGATAAAAAGATGAACAGTTGTATACTCTATCTCACCCTATCACATGAAAATCTTCGGGTTAAATGTGAATGTAACTAGCACATATGTCTTCTTCATAACTTGGCGCTCTATAACTTCTAATATCATATAAGGAAATCATCTTAATTAAAATTTAAACTAAAAGTAGAGGCGAAGCGAAGATTTTAGAGGCCCTATTTATTTTTTATCAAAAGATAAAATATTTTCCACTTCAAGAAAAATAATTCAAAATAAAATGTATTGTAATATTATATTCTAAAACTACATTAGAGATAAAAAAGTACACAAACAAATCACTTAAAAAGTATTGCTCAAAATCAGTGAAAACTATGCTATATTAGAGTTCGAACAATGTGTTTCGAACAATGTGTTTCAAACTCTAATATTGCCAAGATCGAATGTATGAGGTTTTGTGACAAAAAAATTAAGCTATCAATGATATCGATGTTTGTAGGAGAAAATAAAGCAATAAAACGACACAAAATTTAACGAAGTTTACCCAACTTAGGCTACGTCCTCCGATTTGTAGTATCTCTTATATTATCAAAGAAGTTCAAAGAACTCTCAAATATGGAGAATTACAATAGAGAAGAGATATAGGCTAGTGTTTGGCTTGGGGTATATTTTGTGGATTATTACAATGTGTGAATGATAGCTCTCTATTTATAGGAGAGATATCACTAAGTAACATTAAGTACATTAAAACTATGAATAAATGATAATGAAACATCCCCAAGAACTTGAAGAGTCAAAAAACAACATCCTAGGAGCATCAGAGACATCACTCGACCAAAGCAGAGACTCGCTCGGTCGAGCGACCTAGTCGAGCGGGCTACAGGAAGTTTCTGGTTACATTCTGTCTGCTCGCTCGACCCATTCTGAAGCTCGCTCAACCGAGCGAGCTGGTCGAGCTGCACTTCAGAAGGCTTCTGACAGTATTGCTCGACTTGCATAGTAGAGCATCTTGTATTAAACCTTTACACTTCTTCATTAAGTCCCATAACTCCCTTGATTAACTCATTTCATACTTTAATCATCATCATAAATCACAATCATCAAGACTCATCTTAATACACCCATTCATGACATACTTATGGGATTCCATCCTAAGAGTCACCACATGAATGCACCATCAAATGTGCACTCAAGTCACACCATTCATAACAATCTCCACCTTGACTTGAGTTCACCTAAGTCAATAGAATTCTCTAATTCACTCCAACATAATATAACAACTTACACAACATCATACTCAAAAAAAAAAAACAAAAACAACACATGTGCATAAACATAGCACATGCACTAAAAATGCCCTCAAAGGGCTCACAAGAGTATGAAATTTAATTACCAATCAAGTCCATACATCCCATGGACTCATTGGGATATGTTGGAATTATTCTCGAACTTTCATTTCTAAAAGAAGTATCAGCATCGTTTTCATTTTCATGCTCGGTTGAAGTAGTGGACGCACAAGCCGAACTAATTAAGGTTGAACCCACAAGCATATACAAGCCATCATTAATGGATCCTTTCAAGAACAAATTAGGACCCTTGCCAACTTTCAAGAACAAATGTTCAAGGAAATTAAGAAAAAAATAGAAACTTTTAGATAGTTAATATATTATTTATTGAATAATAAATTTGATGAAAGAAAAGTTAGGACCATAAACATTAAAAGAATATAAAAAAAAAGTTAGTGGAAAAAAATATAAAGACCACTACTAATAAAAAATATATTTTTGTAAAGTTGGTGGGAACCATGTGGATATCATAAGAAATATAAAAATATTAAAATAAAATAAATGAAAGATATGTGGGACCATAATGATGAACAAAGTTATTTTTGTCCAAACTTTATAATATAAATCGAATAATTCTTTATGAAAACAACAGATTAAACACTCTAAAATGACAAATAATTTCTTTTAAGAGAATGGTGGGTATAATTTAAAAGGACATAAATAATAATAATAATAATAATTTATTATTGATAAGTTCGTTTTCCAAGAAAAAAATTCCCATGTCTTAAAACCCTTCTGTACGCTTCATGTCTCACACTGATTGTCACGTATACTTCTATCATTCTATGTCTTGGTGAAAAATTCTAAAAAAATTTGGATAAAAGTGATAATTTTATACAAAAAACAACTAAGAAAATTATGCAAATTATAAAATAAGTTGATATAATTAATTTATTTTTGTAATTAATTATTTTAAAATTATATGTCATCACTGTAAGTTATAAAATCATCACTCTAAGACTATATAAATGATTACTTTAACACTGTAAGTGATCACTTGTACATTAGTTCAACCCGATAGAAAAGGTTTAACCTGAGACCGTCTCATTTGAAAATTTGTCAAAAATAAATTTTAAATGTGTATAATTTAATATATAAATGATCGAAATAACACTTTAAATTCCGTAAAAAAGTCAAATACAGCAAATATAATAGAACAGAGGAAGCATATACTACTTCCTCCATTCTGAAATACTTGCTACATTTCGGTTATGGGTACTATTTATTGTTCAAGCTTATTTTATATACTGCGGTTAATGTGTAAGTAAAAATATAGTCAAGTGAGATCTTGTTTGAATCGTCTAATCGCATACTTTCATAATATTAACTTTTTATAATTTTTAGATGTGTATAATTCAACATATAAATGAACAAAATAGCGCGTTGAATTGTGTAAAGAATCAAATATAGTAAGTATTATGGAACGGAGGAAGCATCGGGGATTTCTTGACTGCGTGCATCTCTCTTTACTCCTTTCTTGGGAGAACGGATATGATTAATCCGCATCTTTCAGAAAAAAAAATTACCCCCACTCAAATCCTACCTTATGCTGAATTCTAAGAGTATCCTTTACCTTTACCATTTTTTCTCATTGCTTACCTCACGTCCTCACCAGTCAATCAAGATGGGAGGGAAGTTTTAGAGTTTAGCCTGAGGCAGCCGCATTGCCTCTGGATTCTCTCTTTTTTTCTTAATTGTAATCATCTCTCAATACTATTACTACCATTATTGAGAAATTTATTAATGTTACTTACTTATTTATTATGAAATTAAACAAGATTGGAAAAGCAAATTATAAATTTAAGGACGTTTATTCAACTAGGATGATTGTGTTTTTTTTGGCGATCTACTTCATGTATTGATTAATAATAATAATAATAATAATAATAATAATAATAATAATAATAATAATAATAATAATAATAATAATAATAATAATAATTATTATTATTATTATTATTATTATTATATACTTAAAAGTACTAAAATAAAAGTTTGTAAATCAATAACATCTCTTTAACAATTTCAAATAATATGAACAAACTATTTGCTTAAATATGAATTTTTATTAAGTTTAGTATAAATAATTCATTATTTCAGTTTAAGGACTTATATTTAAAAGTTTTACTCTCTTCTAATTTAGTGAAACACATATGCTTAAATTGCCTTTGTATGTGAAAAAGAATACTTTATATAGAATAAACTCAAATTAAATAACTATAAATTATTTTCAAGATATTTATTTTAAAACATAAAGTAAAAGTCTTTGTATCCACGGTTTTAAAAAAATATAATTAATTTTTTCAACATTGTAAACAAAACATTCCCTTTGATTTAAAAAAAAAAAAAAAACATAGTTAATGCCTTCAACTTAGTTTATTTTGGAATCTTTCAAGAAAGAAATCAAACTTTGATAATCATAAATTACATCGTTAAGTAAGTAGAGTAATTTTTTAAAGATAAATTTCTTTATAAATTCTTTTAAATCAAATTTGTTCTTGCATAAATTGTATATCATAATATTTCATAAAATATATTTCTGAGATAAGATTTTTGGGTCTAAATTTTGATCAAAACAACATTTAGATTTATTACATAATAAAAATTGAAAACAACATGTTCGAGTTCAAAACTTCAGCCAACATGTTTACTTGCAATATCAACTTAACCAAAATACTAAAAATCATAATTAAATCATTCACCTAACATCATCTTATGACTACAATTTAATGGTTGGATGTCTTGAATAACATGTATGTGGTGTTGGAAATATAGGGCTATTCAAGGTCTTCTCAAAATCTTCTTATGACTACAATCATTAACCCATATTAGTAATGATGATACGCATAACATTTGTATATGAAAAATGTGTTTAGAGTTGTGTTTAGCATGTGTTTGATAAGGAAATTTATGGTGTGACATGAACTTGTCGTTGCATTAAGAAAGTTATTTCCCGACTATCCCAAGTGAAAATAGAGGGGACTTTTCCCAAGGTTAACACACCCACCAAAAGCAATGTACATTCACTACTTGAGGTGTGGAGCAAATACCACTCTTGCACAAGTGAATAGAAAAAGAGATGAGAAATTGTATGTTTCCAAAAGGATGAAACACCACAACTCTAATTCAACCATCATAAACTTAGTCAAAGAGCATAAATATATTTTAATAGAATTAAAACACTTCATGAATGAAAATATAGTTGTTGGAGAAAGTTTTAAATGGCTATTTATCCAACAATCCCCCACAAATGCCATTTAAAGAGAAATACTTTTGCAAGAGAAGGCTTTGGCACATAACAACTAAGTGGACTGAGCCTTGAACTTTTTGCTTAGCGAAAGGAGGCAACAATTCACAAGTCCTTGTGAGTGAACTAAGTCTTGAACTCCAATAACTTTTTATCAAACAAGTGAACTAAGTTTTGAACTTATAAGATTTGAATTGAGACCCTCAAACCATATGCCTTGCTTAGAGAGGTACACACTTCGCTTAAGTTATATGATGCATTTTTATGGCCTATGCACCTACCTTCATTTTCATAAGCGTTCTAGTGAAATATTAGCCCAAAATTCCACATAGGAGGTGGCCAACCCCCACACTCACATAGGTGGATCGTCTCAAGTAACACACCACAAAGTACTACAAGATCCGTTAAGAGCCTAAAGATTCATCCCTCAAATATAGAGCAATGCCAACAATGCCATAGGGATAGGTGAAATGCATGCTCATCCACATTTGGGCTTTAGCACTATCCCCCTCGACACATCAAGAACCAATTATCTTGATAATCCTTTTTGAAAAAGGTATGTATGGTATTCACATTTCCTATTTAAGGACTTTTTCCCCATACAGGAATCATGGTATTCTTTTCCCCCATGAAGAGAATCGTATCAAGAACCACTTATCTTGATATACTTTTAATAAGGTAATGAATGGTATTCTTACTTTCTCCTAGAGGAACTTTCCCTCATTCGGGAATTTATATCACAATATCATACTTATCTCAAAAGAAACATCATCAAATAAATTTATAGAATTACCTCAAGTAACATATAGTTTGATCCTCACAACTTAAGATATTCAAAACAATAAGAAATACATAAATATTCTAAACTTATCATGATTATAAAAGAACAACTCATGCATCTACAAAACAACTTAAACACTTAAAACCTAAACTTAAATTAGGCACCACCTTCAAGTCATGTATAATTTAAATAACCATATTTATCCCTTTTCATATTTGTTCAACACAACAACATAAGTCACACAATCTATTATGAATATCTTGCAACTCTTCAAATATAGTAACAAAATTCATATCATCAAATAAGTGACTCAATCAAAATTATGAACTAAATCACAAAGAAACACATCAATTACCAAAGGTTTTACAAGTTCTTCAAACCCAAAGTAATTCCTAAACTTCTTCCCTATTATTAAAAATACTTTTATTAATAATATTTTAGGGAAATACAAGGAACATCACATACTTAAAAAGGTATAAGAACACAATAATTAATAACCTTTAGTAAACACTTTTTAAAGAATTTCATCAAAAATACTCAAATAAATATTATTTTGACAAGAGAATATTTATATACCCCCACATTCAAGGAGTTCAACCATACTTAAAGAAGATCACATAATGCTCACTAAGGGATAAAATTCATAATTTTAATCCCTAGTTTTACTGTCCTTCTTATATTCAAAAAGTTTTTACATCGTTTACAAGTTATAATGTTTACAACTCCAAATTTTATGAATCACTTTAAAAGTTAAATAATTACCACATTTTTAACTAATCAAGATTCTTACACAAGCAAGCTATAAAAGTATTAAACCACATATTCAAAACCTTACGAAACTTGAAGCTTTTAATTCACATGACAAGATATTGTTTATAAACTTCTACTATCAAGTCTTTAAACATCAAGAAATAAATTATTTTAAATAAAACTCTCTTTCAAAGGTCTCTTAACCATAACAATGAGTAAACTCCAACCATATCAAAAAAAATATGAATTTTTACTCAATAAATTAATTTAGACAATGTAAGACTAATAATATACACATTTTCCACTTAACCACCAAAATTAATAGAATTTATTTTTTATGAGTCAAACCACTTACAAGACTAATTTAGTCATAAACCATTGTACCTTATGCACAGTAATTTATCAACTCGTGAAAATAATCCTTTAATCCAATATA
Organism: Amaranthus tricolor; assembly: GCF_026212465.1. Lineage (NCBI taxonomy): Eukaryota > Viridiplantae > Streptophyta > Magnoliopsida > Caryophyllales > Amaranthaceae > Amaranthus > Amaranthus tricolor. Next base: position 11,446,845 of record NC_080055.1, read on the forward strand.
ATTAGTATGTAGACATACTTTCAAAAATCATGTAAATTTACCCAAATAGTAAATATTACAAATTATAACCCCCGCATACACAACATACAAAAAAGTTGGTTACTCATGTATTATAATTAACACCACTAAGTTAATTTATGAGTAACTTCCAATAACAATAATTTTCTTAACAATCCACTTAAAATAAGAAAATTTTAACACTAGTTGTTTGGAAGAAACTAAACAATATTTATGTGATAAATAATCATGCAATTTTATTGAGTCTCTACTACTTATATTCATGAACATATACACCATTAAAAAAATTAATAGAGCTAATTAAGAATTAACAAACCACCACTTTAAGGTTTGCAATTTACAACAACATACTTAATGTGCAATAAAGACAATAAGATGACTTAATAATTAACAATTTTATTTGGTCATGAAATAATTCTCATTATTAATTAAGAATTAAAACAACTTTTTAACTCTTAGAATATAAAAGCATGATTAAAACTCAATTTAATTAGCCATAAAAACTAGCCGTTGTAATATAGTCATTATGAGCTAATTAATACTCATAATTATCCACCATTTAATTAATCATCAAAAAGGCCCAAGTAATAAAACTATCATAACCTTCATAATAGATGACCAAATAATTACCTTCTTAAAAGTAATTTAACACCCGTCATAAAATTAGTCATAATAACGGTCATATAATAAAATGTCATTAGTCTCTTTTAAATTCATGATTAAGAAATAAATCACATTGAATTTAAAACATTATTAGCATTATCATCTTTTTGACTAATTTTAAATGACATCTAATTTCTATATATGTGTTACAAAATTATGAGGCATAATAACACACATAATAGTACAATTTGACTAGTTCATTTTCAAAATAATGACTATATCAAATTCACATAACTTCATGACACATAATTCCCACATAGACTTAATCAAAATAGGAGTTATAACAAATAGTCATATAGTATATACTAACATTATGTTAAAATAATGTAATCATACTACCAAAAATTAGGCATGAAATAATCAACTTCATTTTTAATTTGCACTTTTAATATGCATATGTAATATGATCATACTATCCAAATCACTTATTTGGTGACACATATCACTTAGTGACACACAAGAACATGAATCAATAGCAATTACTCATAATTTAAATTGCAAAATAAAGCATTTTCACTTAGTAAACAAAATGTAAAAGAAAACTCATCAAAATTACTAAATTGCATGTAATGACATCCACCAAAATCAATACCCACAATAAAATATATATCAATATCAAATTATCTAATATTATTCGAATAATTTATAAAATATATAAGTTTATGACTTACCTTCTTTTGCCATCACCTTTTGATCTCATAATCAAAACTTAATTAAAGACCAAAATGTTACATTTTCCGTGATCAAATAATGATACCCATGTTTTAGAAGCATGAAGTCCATATAATGTGATATTTGAAATCCCTCTTGATCTCAAATTATATACTAGATAAGCCATAAAATAATAATAACTATTTTAAATTGTTGAAAATATAGACCTATTTAAGGTATTTTCAAAATCTTCTTATGACTGCAATCACTAACTCATATTCGTAATGATGATACGCATAACATGTGTATATGAAAAATATGTTTAGAGTTTTGTTTAGCATGTGTTTGATAAGGAAATTTATGGTGTGACACAAACTTGTCATTGCATTAAGAAAGTTATTTCCCGACTATCCCAAGTGTAAATAGAGGGGACTTTCCTAAGGTTAACACACCCACCAAAAACAATGTACACTCACTACTTGAGGTGTGGAGCAAATACCACTCTTGCACAAGTGAATAGAAAAGAGATGAGAAATTGTATGTTTCCAAAAGAATGAAACACCAACTATATATAGGCATATTCCAACAACTCTAATTCAACCATCATAAACTTAGTCAAATAGCATAAATGTATTTTAATAGAATTAAATCACTTTATAAATGAAAATATAGTTGTTAGAGAAAGCTTTAAATGGCCATTTATCCAACATGTGGATGACATATTGGTAGTATTTAGAAAAGATTTTAGTAAAATTCTAAATTCACAGTGTTAGAAAATGGTATATTTTCTTTAAAATAAAATTAAATAATAACCAAAGCATCTTTTAATTATCTATGAACTATAATATCATTATAAAATCTATAATCTTTCATAATTAGTTAAATATATTTGCTTTTTTGACGGTAAGGACAAATAAATAGAGAGGTTACTAGCACTAATGACTATCCATACTCAACGCTAAAGCTAAGATTAAAATTGACTTAAAATTATAAAATCAAATTTTTCCAAAACATTTGATCAAAAGATACTATTAACAGATAATACCACTTTTTATATATTAATTATTTTTGCCAACACTTCATTTCACTTCTCCGACACTAAATTAATATTCTTATCAACTAAAAAAAATTAATATTCTTATTGGTATGAGTTTTTACATTTTAAGAGAGAGAAATATAAATTTGATTTTTTAAATATATGTTGAAGACAAAATATATTCATGTGGGATTTTATTAGATTTGTTTATATGCAAAAAAATTTAATATATAATATTTATAATTTTTTATAATGCGTATTCAGAGATATTAAAGTTTAAAATTTGCTTTAAAATACATGCAAAAAGTAAAATGAACAAACAAAAAGAAACTTAGTACTATTTTAAATTATAAAATGTAATTATCTCGTTAGTTCTTTTTGTTAATCAAACTTTCTTTATTCATACTCTTATCGCCCCAAAGTTATAATCTATTTTTATTTCCTTGTTTTTTTTTCATACAAGGGGAAAAATGTGTGTTTGTTTTAAAGATAAAATATTAGTAGAAGTATAAAAAACAAGGACAAATGAACTCATATGAGGTCTATATAAATTGATCGATAAAATATTAATAAAAGAACAATTTTGATATATTTACAATCTTTGATTAGAATAAAGTTGTCCAACTTTTCTATAAAAAAAGTAAAACAATTAAAAAATAACTCAAATAGGAACGTGGATATAATCCAAGAACGAAATTTATTTATTTTACTATATTTTTGAATTTTCGATTTTCTATCTAATATAGTACATCTTAAAAAGAGTTGTAAATAAAATTCATCATCTCATTCACCAAGTCATCATACATGTTTATTACTTATATTATAAATAAAAAGTTACTAGCTCCCTTGCTTAAGTATCGTTTTTATTTACGTAATATAACTCATCATCTATTATCATATTCGGATCATATCCTTATTAAAAGAAATCAGGAGATTGCAATTTGAAAAAAAATCTATTGAAAAAGACGAAAACCCTCATATATATTCTATTGGCACGATAAATAGCAAGCCTCCACAAAAAAAGGCAAGACAATATAAGGACTAAAATAATAATAAATATTTATAAACGCGCAATTAATAATATAAATGGCAAAGCTAATTATTGATGGTCTAGTTTACGAATTAAGAGTCTCCAATTAAATTTTGGAAAATTTACCTAAAATAATCCAATTTTTTATTGATTTTCCTACAGTAATCCTAACTTTTGATTAATCATGAATAATCCGAATTCAGGATCATTAACATTGTTGCATAAATAATGACGGGTTTTTGCATGTTAATTGCCCCAAAAAAAATCAAAAAGTAAACTTACTCGATTCCTCTTTTTAATTTTTAAAATTGTTAGATTTTTTTATAATTTAATTTTGTATTTACTTTTTTTAAGTTTTTATATAAAATGATTTGTTGTATAGGTAAGAGGTTAACTTGGTGCATTCTTAACAAACACCCCTTATAGTTAAAATTATTCATGATTAATCAAAAATTAAGATTATTATAGAAAAATTAGTAAAATATTAAATTATTCAAGGTAAGTTTTCCTTAAATTAATCAATTATTCTTAGTTAAAGACCCTCTCGCGCACGTGACTTTGAAGAAGTTACTCTATATGGAAATTAGAGATAAGAGAAAAGCGTTTTCCTAAAGAAGAAAGATAGAGAGAAACACTTTTTTTGAAAAGGGAGGGAAATAACACATTTAAGCAGGAGCGAAGTTACTCTCTCGGATTCCTTGTCGAAAATGTGATCCTTTTATATTTTTAGCTTTGATCCCCTAATTTATGATATATAGTTTAAAGAGTGAAAAATATAACAAAAATTACTATAACTCAATAGATTGAATAACACATTTATATATAACATAAGGTCTAAAGATCAAATTCTAATTTAAAATATTCTTTTTTAATAAACCACTCCATAAATTTATATTATAATACTACTACTCTTTATCTTTCATTATTCTACATTTATCCTTTTTGGTATGTGTGTTTATATGTTTGTTGTCTTAATTTTAATAGTAGTTTTTTGGAGACTTACTACGTGAATAATAGAGTCAAAAAAACATTTGGGCTTTTTAAAAGTTATAATATTAGGAAAGCTTCAACTCTATTTATTTAATATATTTTATTTTATGATTTAAATTTATTTTAATTTATATGATATTAATATTTTCATAATTTAATTAATTTTTATATAGTAAATATTTTAGTTGAATGTCGATGATTTGCCCTCTAATTCAAAATCCTAACTTTGTTTGTGCATTTAAGATAGTAGTAATGTAGAATGAATAAGTAGTAGTAGTGATGAAAATGAAATAACATGATAAAAGGCAAAAGGATGAAGAAAGTGTCAATATCAAAGAAATTACACAAATCTCTGAATACTTGGAAAATTATTAATCTAAGGCCTAAGCTATTCAGCTTAGTGATCAGAAATTGGCCTGCTCACTGAAAAGCGTCAGAATTTTTGGGCAAAATTTTTTGAGACTGACATTTGAATGAATTCAGGAAAGATTAATAGAATACTCTCGCACTTATTTAGTCTTATTTGGTTTTTATACAAAGACAAAAAAATTAATAAATTAAATAATGCGACATTTAAAAAATGAGAAAATATATAGAGTAAAAATATTACGGTCATAATAAATGATAAAAATGAGTGGGACATGCTTAAGTTGAAAATGTAGCAAATTAAGCAAGGAGACGAATACATATTACCTATGTTCTCAAATAGTTGCAAATGATAATAACATATTGTATAAAAAATGTCACTAACAGTTGCAAATTGAAAGTATAATAAAATGGAAAAAGTAATACTTCCTTCGTTCTTTTTACTTGCACAATTTTTTTTCACACCTTTCAATGTATAAATTCAATCGTTAGTATCTCATAATTATGCATATGAAAAGATTATGGAAACTAGAAATTAATAAATATTAAATTGACACGATTCAAATAAAATCTAACATAACTATGTTTTAACTTAGCTTATAGATTATCGATTTGCTTGATAAATAATGTTAAAGTCAACTATAATGCAAGTAAAAAAAATGGAGAAAGTATGTAATCAAAATCCAATATTAGTCTGAATTTCATTTATTATTTATTTCAAGTGATATGTTTAGTGTCATGGAGTATGATGAGCTTTTGTGGTATATCCACATATTTAATGGACCCAATAGAATTTTGTGTGAAAAGTCATGATTGAGTATATAATTTCAGTTTTATTTAGGTTATTGGATCGATTTTGTGTCCGTTTAAAATTGAGTTTGTATCTACAAAGATTTTTATATAATTTTAAATTTATTTTGTAGTCGGGTCAAGTCAAGTACGGATAAAAGATCGGATAAATATTAATTTTCAAGTCTGTTTTGAATACTGCTAATTTTAACTACTAGCTACTAATTTAAACTTTTTATTGATTTGATCACACCCAACAAAAAAACTTAATTTGGCCTACTAGTTGGCTCTGATAAATTTTATTATTTGAATTATTACTTAAGTTTATAGCTATTAACTAATAATAATAAATTGATAATTTTGTGAGCAACCTTCTTAGAGGAAAACTGCATAATTTATTAATTTTGTCATTTATTGCATTTATCAAACAAATATTGGAAACGAATAAATAATGAGAATGTATTCATGTACACACTGCTCACATTGGTTCGATTATTCTTGGATACTTGTGTATAACCATCTTATAGAAAACCTAAACTGCATAATTTATTTATTTTCTTTTGCCTATCATAAAAATTTAGGGGAGTTTAAAAACTATTATTGCTGGTTTATTAATTTATTTATTTGAAAAAAAAAATAGAAAGTAGTGAAATTAAGTGGGCTTATTAGTTAAATTCTTAATTGTTACTACTTATCCATTAATTTTATGAATGTGGATTGTTAATTCGTCCAAAATTTTTAAAAATTCATAAAGCATTTTTTGAAATTAGATGGACCGAACTTATATGAAATGTTTTTTTATTTATAATAAGCTTTTTAAAAACAGCTCGTCTTGTATGAGACTGTTTCACCATGAGACGGGTCCATATAATAGCCTATTTCTTCAATTGATTACTTTAACATTATAAGTAATCGTTTTAAGGTTATGAGTAATCACTCTAAAACTATTAAAAGTGATTATATTAAAGTTATAAGTGATTATTTTAACGTTATAAATGATTATATTGAGACAAAAAATATATAGATAATCTCACCGTAAAACTGTCTTATTTAAAAATTAAAAAAGAAGTTCGATAAAAAATATAAATGAAATTGAGACTTTAGATGAAGAAGGCCAAATATTTATATTAGCGTCACAAAAAATCTAGATAATAAGAGGGTTGAAAATTGCGAGTTGCCAAGGGTATTTAAACAACTCGTTTATATTGATGATGAAAAATACTTCCCTCTGTGTCTAAAAATTTATCCTATTAAAATATTACAATTAAGGGGTTATAAACTTGAGCATATTTTCTTTTAGAACAAAATGATATATTTTACACATATTTTTGTATGAGATGATCTTATCGTAAGACATGCCTCATATTGGATTTAAATATCTCAATAATACTTTTGTTCAGCTCCACCTTGGAGCTAATTTACATGCGGAGGTTTTCAATCATACTATGATTTAAAAAACTACATTTCTTTCGATATATTCAAGTAGCGTAGTACTTTAAAAATAAAAATTTTACAACTTTTGATTATATTATGATTTTCAAACTAGCGGCCTGTTCTAAAAAGCAATAAAAAAATTGGAATCAAAAAGAAAACCATAATTTTTAAAAAATCAGACTAGACTATTTTGACCGTAAACCAAATGAAATACTAAAACACGTTTTAACCCTTTGTTAGCCCATTAACAAGGTTATGCTTCGTGCTTGAGAACAGATTTGATTGTGGATTTATTGAATTATTGTAAGCCCATTTACAAATAATATTGAACTATATCAAATATAATTGGACCTTTTGAAATTTTTAATTTTTTTTCAAAAATTTAAAAAACAAGTTTTAGATTTAATTAATTCAGCTAGTCTCTTGAGAGATCATCTCTTTAAGAGACGTATTTTAAGCCCAACCCATTAATGATTAATGTCTACTTATCGTATTCTTAATGCCTATTTACACTATCCTTAATGCTTACTTATCATATCTTTAATGTCTGCTTTCAATATATTAAATGTCTACTTACGTCATTCTTAATACCTACTTACAATATTTTTAAAAATAAATAATAGGCCGGCCCTATTAGAGATGGTCTCTCAAAGAGACCGTCTCTCACAAGAATTAGTGTAATTAATTTCTAAGATAAACGTATAAAAAGTCGTTGTCATAAACAACTTTAAATTTGAAAGGGCTGAAAAGTTGGGTTTCTGAAGAGGTCAACAAGGTGGGGCTGTTGCACCTCCAGCCATTCCCCCACCAGAGCATCCGTACGGATCTCGGTGGACCTTTGCACGACGCACAAAGACTCACACCGGATCTGGTGTAGGATTCTTTCGGAATCAGTTGGTTCTCCTTAGACCTAACCAGGTAACCGCTTGACTAATTAACATCATTACTATCATGTTGCACAATTTATTGTTTCATTCTTAACATATAGTTTCATTGCCCGTACCCTACTAGGCATACGCTACGTTGCCTCGGCACTAAGGCATCATGTCGGGGGCGTGGAGAGCCTCCGTACCATTGATATGCTTCTACATAATCAAAGTGCATCTTCCCGAGCACGTTATGCGCCAATATAGGATGGTACAGGGAATCCCGCCGCCCTGTGACACAGAGGTTGAGCTACACCTCAGCTCCCGTAAGGGTCAGGAACCCAAAAACTTGATAGAGATCAATGGGCGTCACATTGCCCGATGGGAGCAGCGATTGGAGCTCCTCGCCCAAGGTGAGCCAATCGACGTTGGAGGCGCACCTATGACAACAGATTACATGTCGTGGTTCCTCTCCATCACACAATGATGGATGACACCACGAGCTATTGTCGTTGCCGCACAGTATGCTCCCGCTGCACCTACGATGACACAGTTTCTAAGTATTCTTCTATATTGTTTAATTTACACTACAACTTTCATAATAAAGACATGTATTAACTTCCAAATGATTACAGGCACAAGGAGTTGCAGCTATGATTAGCTCTAGCACGAAGGAGCCCATACATGAGATTGCACAAGGAATACTCTTAGGCGCCCAGTTTCAACACTTCATTCCAGAAGTAGCTAAATTAGAGACAACTAGGGACGTGCAGAGGCCATCTCCTCCTCATGACGACGTTCATTTGGAGGAGGTTGACTTGACGTACCCCCAAGATGGTGTCGGGACCTCACAGGGTACGGGATCATCCCAATATCATTCACCTCCCCTCCTTGAGCGATACACGAATGCCTCCTTCTTTCGTAGGAGGAGTAAGAGGCCATTACAGCTGGAGAGGGTGCAGGGGGAGGATGAGGATTAGTGTATACTTTGATTAGGATTGAACATTTGTGTATATTGAACTTTTGTAAGATTTTGACATTTTGACATTTGTGCATAGTTTATAATATATATGTATATGTATATATGTTTATCGTTTTTATCCTATTTTTAAATATGAATTGAAGTTGATAAGCCTCGTTTGTACATAGTTTTTGTGTGTGTGTGTATACATATATATGTGTATTTACTGTATATATGTCCATTTTTATGTATTTTGTTGTATCAGACTTTTCGCGAACAATGATGCGCGGACTTCTAATGGGTTGTGTTGATGACTTCATTGCAAATAAACGATGCCGATAATTCAACATAGTTTCATTAGTAATGATTACAAATACATCGTTCATTCATGAAATAAAATCGTTACAACTTAAGAATGCTTATTAAACTTTTTCAATGTCCTCTCGGTTCCTTCACTCTTACACCCCTTTTCAATTGCTTCCCTTCTCAAGTTATGTATCTCGTTTTTAAGCTCCTCATTCTCTTTATCGAGCTTAATAATAATGTATTTTTGCCATTTGGTGCCCTCCGGATCAACCCACCTAAAGTAGGTGCATCCCAAACCTTCATCTTCGAATAGTGGACAGGCAACATATTGACGCCCAGGATCAAAATCGCTCCAATCGCGACCGTATTCAACTTCATGACCACAATGACAACACTCTTCCATTGAATGATGCTTTGACATATATAACTAAATTTAAATAAAAACATTAACTTGAAATTAATAAATAACTTAATATAAAGATTATATAAGAGCATATCAAAATAAACATAATTTACAAGAACATACCTCAACTTAACTTCAAAAGCAATATGATGGATAGAATAGAACAAGGTTGATGTATTTATAGAGCATATCTCAACGGCTATATTTCATAGCTACAACGGCTAGTTTGAGCAAAAATAACCAAAAAAAGTCAAGCATATGTTCGTTGTTAGTAATAGCGAACAAAGTAGACCTGGTCAAACAAAGTCAAAGCTTTGCTCGCTGCTACTAACAACGAACAGAGCTTTGACCCTATTTGACCAGGTTATGCCTCTGTTCGGTGTTAGTAACAGCAAACAAACTCTTTGCCTTTTATTGAGTTTCAGTATTGGTTTGCTGTTACCAATAACGAACTTATCCAAAGCAGAGGTCTGGTATAAATCTGCTTATCTTGGGAAATACTCTCAAGTTTTGGCTATTATGTGATCTTTTTATATTATTTTGCTTATATGTTTCAAATTTTCGTGACTTTACTTAATTAAAATTTGTTGTCCTTAACAGCGGGTTTCCTTAAGCAAAAAACCCACTTATGCTCTCTTCTCTTCCCTGGTTTACCCCCTCTCACAATCTATCCTTCTCCATTTTCTACCCTAAAGTTATCAAAATCTCGTCCCATCCAAGTTGTATTCATTTTACGATATGATAAAGTGAACTCAGTAAAACTTATAGAGGTATTTGGTAAATGTTTTTTTGATTTATTGATTGGTCAAAAAACCAAAAAAAAAAAAAAATCTTTTTTGTAAATGGCTTTTCCATCTAATATTTTCAAGCCAAAGTTTAAAGAGTAACTTAGTTGGCTAATAATTTAACTGGTTTTTGGCATGTTAACCCATGTTACTCTAAAAAACAGTCAACAACAAAAACATAATTTTATGAAACATCTCTTTAATTAACAACTGATTTATTCAACCAGCTTAAAAGTCTAACACTTTTAACTAGTCTAACAAACAAATTTAGAAAAATCAACAAACAACAATCCACAATATTTATGCTTTGAATTTCAACTAGCAATCAATCTATATCCATCTTTAATTACAACACTCAAGATCACAAACAAGATATTTATAATCAATAACCATACATTCCATAAAGATCCACATCCACCTAATCCTACTTCCATAGAGGTAAGAGTGGAGAACGGATCGGAATTGATCTCCACGTAGGTGGTGAGAATCAAATCCTGATTAAAAGGCGTAATAAATGCAAAATAACTACATAATTGGTAGAGGTATAACCAACTCATGACTAACGGTGGAATCACGGGCAATTTGATCATCATCATGATGATAAAACCGATCAGGCGGTGAGGAGGAGGCAGATTTCTTCTTGATGAACTCTATGCAATCCGCTAGTGCTTCAGAGTGGTAAGAATCATATAAGTAGCATGAGGATGGCCTACGTACGCTTTCTTGATTATTGTTACTGTTACTACTACTAGTACTACGTTTATGATAACCATAGTGACTAGTAAAAGATGATGATCTAGGACTAAAAGACCTATTATTGTTGGTGACTTTGGAAAGCGTAGTAACCATGATCAATCGAAACACCGCCACTCGAAACCTATCGAGCAATGAAGACGATGTAAGTGGCGACACTCGACCACTGTTGGTGGTGGATGGTATTTCAGTTGTGGTGGTGGCGGTGGTGGTAGGTTTGATATTTAGAGGGAAGCAAAGGTATTGAGTCTTCATAATATGGGTATAGGATTTGAAGGTGGTGCTAATGAGTGTGGGATATTATATATGTATAAGAATTAAGGGGAATCTAGTAGGTGACTGATTATTGATAAAATACTCTAATTAATATTGAATTGTGTAACATCATTAATATAAGATATAAAATTAATAATCGAATTGGTTCAACACACATATAAATTGTTGAAATAAAATATTTAAATATTTTATATTAATATTTTAAATTCACCTCGGAAAAGAAAAGTAGAAAAATATATGCATTTTTTGAGATTCGATATTTTTTTTCATTGGAGCTTTTGTTTTTTGAAATATAACAATTTGACTAGAAGAAAGAAATGCAATTGACTTGTATAAGATTTCAATATATAGCTATATGTACAAGTGAGAAGGGAAAAGTATTAATTCGGATGGTTATGATTTATGAATAGGATCACATGGGAAGGGAATCTAGGAGACATCCCTCTCATTGTAATGGTATGATTTACTCGCACCGTTTTTAAAGATTGTAAAACTAATAATTGATATATATATTAAAAAAATTTGTATAAATTATTAAAAATGGTGAAAATATTTTAAAATTAAAGGGAATAATTACCAATTTTGTAGCGAATAGAGTATTCATTTATTGTGGGAAGTTTTGACTTGAAATTTATGAAAGTCTCGTCATATGTGTGATTGGGTGCCTTTTTTGTTGTATAATGTACTTCTATTTATACTTTCACATGTAAATTGTGATACTCTTTTCTTGATGCATGACATGATTAAAAAAATATTCTTTTCTGTTCCTCTGAAATAATATTATTTAATTTAAATATTTTAGGAATTTTTTGTTATTAAAGCGAGATGAAGTAATACTTTTTGGGTTATTCAAATATATATTATTATTGAAGGAGGGTAGTTTTAATGGGAAATTTTTTTAGAGCGTGTCACCTAAGTTTAATAATGCCCAATCTTCATTCAATTTGGAGACATATCTAATACTCATTGAAGTTAGGAGGCCAAAGTGATAAGGGTTTCAATCTATTTTTACAAAAACTAAGAAAAAAGTACAAGTTAGTGATAAGCAAATTAAATAATTAGAAATGTAGAATATGCTCTATCTTTATTATTTATTTTTTATTGAAAATAATAACTTTTGTACAACATATCATCATCAGTAGTAATTTTAAATAAACAAATGAGTAAATCGCTTTTAATTAGTAACTTGTATGTGCAATAGTAGCTTTGAGAACATAAATTCAATATGTAGAAAGTCATTTCCTACATAATTAATTAAATTTTTATACAACAAAGTTGGATATAAGAAGTTTAATTCAGTATTAAATTGAGTATTTAATAATGACAATTTTTTTTAAGAATGGACAAATTAGACAAAGCTCAACTACGTTAAGATTTAGTTTTTGTCAAATACATAACTTAACAAAAAGTTTATAATATAATTATTAGTCATATGATTGTATTTATTACTTTGTCAATTATTAGCATCATGTTCATGCATGGGTTCATTACTTCATTCTTCAGCAACCGTATTTCATGCACGAAAGTTTGGATTATCTCAATAATACATCCTCAATTAGTTAGGTTTGTTCACACTTTTTTAATTAGGGTAGGCTAGAAAATCACTATAAGTGGTAAGAAAATATTTCTTTATGTAGATAGTAAGAATTACACCCGTATTATAAGGATAACTAGAAAAATTCTCAATCACTAGATTAACCCATGATTCTAAAGGGTCAAATTTTCACCTTTGTGACAAGGAAAAAAACATTCTGTAAATGGTGAAAATCAAACTCTCGTTACAAGGGTGAAAGAAATTAGAGACTTTCCTTTTCACATTTGTGATATGGGTTTAACTTTCACCACCAATAAGAAAAAATTTTGTTTCTTCTTTTTGTGAATCTTGGATTAGTCTAGTAATTAAGGGTGTTTTGTTTCATCTTTGTAATAAGAGTTCGATTTTTACCACCTATATGAAATTTTAATTATCTCTCCCTTTACTTGTAGTGATTCTTTGGATGTAGGAGATCCTCTAGCCTTATCCTGAAGGAACTTGGATTCCTTCTCACGTTAGACTTTAAATCTTGTTAAACTGTTGTAATTAATATGTTCTGAATTTTTTTTTCTATAAATAAAATGAAATAAGTTTATAAAATTAAGAAAAAATAATTAGATATATGGAATATACCAATAATGTGTAAGTATAAGCATAACAATTAAACTTTTAAAGTCTTGCTTAAATTTTTGCTTCAATCACAATCGTCTATGAATTAAATTTAAGTTTAACGGATGAAAATTTCCACGAGCAAAAAGGGAAAGTAAATTGAATTTTATTTAGGTGGTGAGAATTAAATCTATGTTATAAAATTGAAAGAAAAATATTAAACCATTAGATCAATCGATGATTTTTTACTTAGCTAGCCGAGAACATTAATTGAGAAGTTCATTGGGTGATTAATTATCAAAATAGGGTATACATGAGCAGCGGTGCTCATTCGAGCAGATTTCGAATTTGATGTTTTAGATCGAGTTAATTTCAATTTTAGTAATTTATTTGAATATATAACAATCACTTTAAATTTGGATATGGGTGATTTCAGATCAAAAGAAAGTTTTCAATTGAGTGGTGATGCAAAGAGCATGTAGGCCACATGGTTACATGTGCAACTTCAAAATTTTTGAATCGAATCAAAGCTTGAAGGACTTCACGCAATATTTTAACTTAATTCAACTGACCTTATATTATCATTTAATTATTTGTGGTGTTAATCAATTCGTATTATTCAATCCTTCTTATTCTAATTAAATATATCATTTGATAATGCTTTAGATTTAAGAAAAAACGAATTATATGGGAGACAAATAAGTGAAAACATAATGAAAAAAATAATTTAAAAGTAATTGTATAAATAGTTAGATCTCATAATGATATAAGTAAAAAAAAGTTATCAAATAAGAAAATAAGAAAACTGATGTGAATATGACCAAAAAAAAGAGACATTTAAATAAGACATTTAATTTGATAGAAAAAGTTACGAGATAAAAAAAATCACCGAAACATATTTATTATATATTTTAAGAAATAGCCACATCATAAAACAAAATTGGAATATATAATTGGAATAGATAATATATTTTAAGAAATAAGAAAATAAATAATATAAGAAAAATAAGACAACGAATGTACATTTGTTAATTGGAATATATAATATATTTTAAGAAATACATCACATCATAAAACAAAATTAATATATTTTGACGTAAGATTTAGTTAGATAATATAATTAAGAAAAAAATATTCATAATCTAATTTATTACTTTTTTTTTAAATAAACTTACTTGGATTATTATAAAACGGGCTCTACTGCAATTAAAATGAAACAGGCTTGAAAAAGGCGTAATAAAGGCCAAAAACAGGCCTTTATAAATAAAAAAAATAAGCTCTATTACAATTATTATAAATGGCAATGTCAATAAGAATTATTTTTTTACAATTTAGTTATTATAAATGATAATTTAATTATCATAAATTGATCAATTGGGATAATAATTATCATTGGGTAACAAGCTGCTCAACTAAACCTTATAATTTTAAGTCAGGCCCAGATAAAAGCCCATATGAAATTTAAAGAATCTTATCATAACCAGTTCATATTTACTTAGGCCCTGCCCAACCCCTATCCGACCCATTGAACACTCCTATTCATAACTTATGAGTCCTCTCGTGTCGTGATCTCACCTCATCTCATCTATGGAAGGTATCGCTAAAAATGGACCATTTTATTAAGGTTTTACTTGGAGAACAAGTTGCAATGAGGATTTTATTTTTTTTTTTTTCTCCCCATTTTTGCATGCAAATTCAATGGAAAATCAGAAGAAGTCCATTATTATTTATTATTGGAAATGTTAAATAATATGTACGATATAAAATATAAAATATAATAAAATAATTTATCAAATTTGATAATAGAGGTCTAAATTTGTATCTATCTTATTCAATCGTCATATCTAATTTTTCTAATTTTCTTTAATTTTCTTCTTGTAATGAAAATAGTAAATCTGTATCATATTGTTCCAAAACAAATAAGGAAAGACTAGTTAAGCAAAGTACTATGTTCCACTTGAGGATTTTGAGAAGCACAAATTCGAATACAAAGTTTCTATTTCTTATAATTGCAATCTCTATATCCTGACTCAAAATTAACTTGGATACGTATTTGAGTGTCTAATTAGCGAAATTATGAAAAAAATACAATATTATTTGTCCTAGATAAATTTGGTGTGTTGTGTCCATGTCCTAATATTGAGGATCGGTAAGAAAAATCACAATGCATGGTATGCTTTGTTGTCATTTAGTGCGTATAATGGTTATCGAAAATAATAAATTAATTAAATTATTAATTAATTGAAAATATCCCAAGATTGCAAAAGTTTCTGTTTTGGTATAAGCACAAGTCACGGTTCGCGACATTACTCGCGGCTCGAAAGTTGGCCTGGTCGCAGCTCACGACTTTTGTCGTGGCCCGTGACTTTTACGCTGGTTTTTACAATGTTCTTTTTATTCGATTTTGTTAGTTATGCAATAACTATCTACGGTTAATATGGTTATATTAACTGAATAATTGGGATGAATTGATTTAATATCGACATTGATTCGTGAATCGATGTTGCGGTTTATGAAGCGACATATTACTTCATGAATGGCTGTATGCTTTTCTATAAATATAGAAGGCATATGTAAGTTATTTCTTACATGAGATGTACATGGAATATACATGTGATTTCTGAATTTCTTATCTTCTCTAACACTTTACATAGAGAATTTGCAATCCTCGATTGTAAATTTATTTTTGCTATATGATAAGACTTAAAAATAAATGTACTAATTTCTTAGCTTTAAATATAAATTTATTTTTGCTTTTCACCCACAATTTAGAGATCGGGTCAATAAATCAATCAAAATCAACTCGCAAGATTTTTTTTTCAAAATTAGTAATTAATAATTAAATATTCAAATATCTATGAATATATTCAAATATCTACAAATTGTCGTAAAAACAATAACTATATATTGATTTAATTGGTGTAATCACTTTCCGACGTACATAAAAAAAGTATTACTCTAACCTAAAAGAAGTGCTATATACTAAGTCTTAAAAATAAAAATGTTAATTTCTTAGCTTTAAACATAAATTTATTTTTGTTTTTTCACCCACAATTTAGAGATAAGGTCACTGAATTAATCAAAATAAACTCACAAGATTTTTTTTCAAAATTAGTAATTAGTAATTAAATATTATTAAATCAAGAAAATCAATTATGATATCTTAGTTTTGTAAGATATTTTCTTTAAACCAAATATTTGATTGTTTATTGCCAAGATAATGCATGTGATTTTTTTATCTAATTAAATTAATTTGATGACACAAATATTGAAATCATATCATAAATTAGGTCAAAAAACTTGAAATTAATTATTTATTGGCAAATTCTAAGTAAATAAAGTTTGAAAAATAAAACTTATTTATTGGCTAAAGCAAAATGACATGATATTTGATCTTAATCAATATCTCTATTATTAAAGTATCCAAAATTACAAAGTTAATTTACATCTATAATTGTCAAATTAAGTGTTTCTACTGGATAAAAACTCTGACTTTATTATTTAATATCATGTGTTTATATATGCCGATGCTAAAAAAAACTGTGCATTTGCACAGGTTTTTACACTTGTTCTTTATATCTTAGAACATATTTCCGATTTATATTTCCAAGCACCGTAGTAGGGAGGAAATGATGTTTTAGGAAAAAGCATCTCGCCTAGAATTAATAACAAGTTCACATACAAAATCTTCTTGTTACTATGTTCAATATAAAATGTTTCCGATAATAAAGTTCACATTTAGTTTATGTTAAGTAAAGGTTTAAACTTATTAATATTTTATAACCTACTAAATTTATATAATTTTATTTTATATGTTTAATTAATAAAATTAAACTCACATTTACAACATGCTTAAGAGTAGTAACCATCAACAAATTAATACTTGTGCATCTCACTAGGCATCTCTACAACTATCGAATGACATCATCATCTTTTGAAAGCCCAAAATAATACTTCTACTCCAATCATTATAATGACCCATACATTCCACATAGATAATTTATATTATTTAGTTTAATGTGGATTATTTTATTTTGGACAGCAGAAATAAAAAGTTTTCAATATATTACTTCACATGAATATTTTTAACGTAAATATATGACTAAATACATTTATTTATAAAGTTAAAAAAACTTGAAAACATAGCATTTAGAAAACGTAGATTCAAACATTTTACTGTACTAAAAGGGAAATAACAAAAATTAAATAATCAAGCTTTATACATCAATAACTCTTCAACAAAATTGACAACAAGTACGTGGAGTTTGGAAAATAAGAACATATGCGCACCGATGCATTCTTAAGCATCTTAGGTTATGTTTTTAATTTTGGTGTAAAAGTGGGGTTCTTTCAAAGTAAGTGATAAAGAGGATGAAGGGTAGGAGGAAATAGCCTAACAGTATCAATAATGATGATTTAATTGTGGGTCATATGATCAAATTAGAAGAAAAATAATATTAACTGTGATCTAATATTGGCTGGGTTGGGAAAAAGGTTGGTCAAATGGGTCAACATGTGACCTGTTCATAGTCACCCCATTTTTTTAAAAAAAATTTCGCCATGTGTCATTTGGTAATTGGCTGATGGAAAATGGCAGCCTGCAGCCCTGACACGCGTGCTGCACCTGGTTCCACGTGCTGCCTTGTGATTGGCTGCTAAAAAATAGCTGTTTATTGTAATTAACAGCTATTTTCGTATTTAATTATTTTTTTTTTAAAAAAAATTATACCAACAATCATGTTTTTTTAGAGATCTATAAAATGAGACCCATATTGATATTTTTTGACATAATTTTATATTTACATATTCTCTTCTTATTTTCCTACTTTTTTTTGTTAAAAAATACCAAAATAATCATTTCAATAATCCCAAAAAAAAAATATGGATTCAAATAACCCAAATTATGGAAGAAATCCAAGTAAAAAAAAAAGTAGAAAAAAATCTTCTAACAATTAAAGTGCTTAAATTCAGTATCAAAATCCTCCATTTTCTCAAAATACTCCAAATTCTTCTTACTATATTCCTCAAAATATCCCAAATTCATCTTATTATGTTCCTCAAAATACCCAAAATTCTCAAACTATGTTTCTCCACCATCATCAATCTCACAATGTCAACTCTAATATTGATAACTATTCAACTCCGATAAGGGGTGAAAGTTTAGACGAAAATGAGATGGAGTATGATGATGATGATCATGATGAAAATGAAAGAAATGATCAAGATGATCAATATGGTGAAGATGAAGGAAATTTTGTTCATCGTGTTGATGCTAGTCTCTACACCCAACCATCTTTTCAAGATCTACTTTCACAATTTGGTTCACTACCGAGCTTCACTCAATTGGTTCAACCATCTCAATAGCATCCTAATGATGAAGCCCCCATACCTTCAAAGAAAAGCTGGGATTTGATTGAAGATCTTGCTCTCAAATGTTCAATCATGAACACAAGTACAAATCTAATTGTGAGCACCAATCAAAAGATAAGAGTGAGGTGGCAAACGAAGCTTATGAAGCAGCGAGGATGGAACGACCCCATCTGATCCTACGAAGAACCGCCGACATGCTTAAATGTCGTTGGGGTAGAGTTGCTCCAGTATGTTTGAAGTGGTCTGGATGTTATAACGAGGCTCTTAGGAGGAAGAAGAGTGGCACGAGAGACGAAGATGTGCTTAAAGAAGCGCATTTAATCCATCAAAGAAAACACGATAACTTTAACTTGATTGAGCAATGAAAAATTTTAGGAAAGTATAACAAGTGAAAGCAAGTGGTAAAAACTAATCAAGAAAACAATTGGATCAACAACCAACTGGTGGTGTTAGTAGTGAAAGTAGTGGGAAAAGATCAAGGACGGAAGAAGATTTTGAAACACCAACAAGTGAACCTCAAGGAGGATCATCTACTCGCCCCGAGGGTGTGAAGAAGGCTAAGGCTCACATGACCGGAAAAATGGTTGTAGATCAATCAATTCAAGCTTTGAGTGCATTTAGAGAGAGTCTTCGACTTAATTCAGAAATAATGAAGGAGAAGACAGAACCTCAAAAACAAAAAGAAGCCTGAAAACAAAAACAACTTCAAATGGTAGAATATTG
The DNA here is from genome assembly GCF_026212465.1 of Amaranthus tricolor. NCBI lineage: Eukaryota > Viridiplantae > Streptophyta > Magnoliopsida > Caryophyllales > Amaranthaceae > Amaranthus > Amaranthus tricolor. The sequence continues at coordinate 11,466,408 of NC_080055.1, forward strand.
AATGAATTGGGATATCTATCAAACATTAAGTAAAAATGAAACTCTTCCGCCATGGGAAGCTGATATGACGGTTCAACTTTGACAATACTTTCAGAATTACAATCGTTAGTAGATGGTTTAATTATGTAATGTCTTAATTATTTTTTAATTATGTATTGTTTTTAATGATGGTTTAATTATGTAATGTTTTAAAATCTTCTCATTTTCATCATCTTTTGGCATGCATTAGTCTTTTCCTTTCCATCACCTTTTGGCATGCATTAGTCTTCTCATTTCCATCACCTTTTGGCATGCATTAGTCTTTTCCTTTCCATCACCTTTTGGCATACATTAGTCTTCTCATTTCCATCACCTTTTGGCATGCATTAGTTTTTTCTTTTTCATCACCTTTTGGCATGCATTAGTCTTCTCATTTTCATCACCATTTGGCATGCATAATATTATATATATGCACATCCACATTCAATTGGATGTATAACTTCAAAATAAGTGTTTATAAGTTCAATTTTTCCTAATCCATTTCAAGTTCTTCATCTTTTGATGCAGAGAATGAAATAATAGATAATATGGTTGATTAGGCCTTTCAATACGCTATTCCTCCTACTGTTTCAACACTATAACCAAGGGTGAGAACCAAAAAGAATGTCGAATTCAAAGAGACGATTCAAAAGGTCATTCCCAACTATTTAATGACTATTTTGCTGAAAATCCTACATATTCTTCTCGATTGTTTCGACGTAGGCTTAGGATGAGGAAACATGTATTTTTACGGATAATGGAAGCTGTCTCCAACAATGATCCATGGTTCACTACCAACATTGATACAACTGGTAAAAAAGGTCTAAGTGCTTTACAAAAGTGTACTGCAGCTCTTCGTATGCTAGCATACAGGGTGGCTGCTGATCAAGTTGATGAGTACCTTCGAATTAGCGAAAGCACTGCACGAAAAGCACTCACTCATTTCACAAAGGGAATAATCAACCAATTTAGGCAACATTATTTGAGAAAACCAACACCATAGGATTTGACGAGATTATTGGCCTTTAGTGAAGGACGAGGATTCCCTGGCATGATTGGTAGTGTTGATTGCATGCATTGGGAGTGGAAGAATTGCCCAGGAGCATGGAAAGGGCAATATCAAGGTCGAGCTGGTGTTGCAACATTAATCTTTGAAGCTGTCGCTGATCATGACTTATGGATATGTCATGCCCTTTTTGGGATGCCAAGTTCATATAATGATCTCAACGTGCTATATCGATCACCTCTTTTAGTTGATTTGTTTGAAGGAAGGGCACCACCTGTCAATTTCATGGTGAATGGAAATCAATACAGCATGTCTTACTATCTCACTGATGGCATTTATCCTAAATGGGCTACTTTTATTCAGTCTATTACTGAACCACAAACACCAAAAGCAAGGTTATTTGCCTAACATCAAGAAGCAGCAAGAAAGGATGTGGAGTGAGCATTTAGGTGTTGCAAGCTCGATTTGCAATAATTAGAAAGCCCTCACTTGCTTGGGATGAAGAACGACTCTCTGATATAATTACTTCTTGTATAATTATGCATAATATGATGGTGAAAGATGAAAGAGATACATATACACATTATGCATAAAATTTTCCATGGTATCGTATGCGTAAGACAGGCTGAGAACATTTTTTTAATAGTTTTTTTGACTAAACCGCCATTTGAGAAAGCCATTTGGTTTGTATTTCAAATCAAATCGCTTTCTCAAATGACAATTTGCTACGGACAATAATTTTTAAAAAAAATTGAGGAAAAGCAAACTGCCTAAGTATACATATTAATTTTGTATTATTATCAAGTCGCTATCTCTTTCAGAAATATTTATTGTACAAGAATAAAAATCTGTATTAAAAAAATGTAAAAAAAGAACTATCCGTCTTGTATGAGACCGTCTCACCATGAGACGGGCCCATATAATATGCCTATTACTTTAATTAATTACTTTAAGATAGTAAGTGATTGTTTTAAGGTTATAAGTAATCACTCTAAAACTATAAAAAGTAATTATTTTAAAATCATAAGTAATCACTTTAATGTTATAAGTGAGCACCTTAAGACAAAAAATGTAAATTGGGCCAGCCCAATAAAGATTGTCTTACTGTGAGACTGTCTCATTTAAGAATCACAAATTCTTGTGAGAGACGGCCTCTATAAGAGACTATCTCTGATTGGGTCGGCCCGTTATATATTTTTTAAAATATTGTAAGTAGGCATTAAAAATGATGTAAGTAAACATTTACGATATTAAAAGTAGGCATTAAAGATACAGTAAGTAAGCATTAAGGAAAATGTAAGTAGGCGTTATAAATACGATAAGTAGACATTAATTTTTAATAAGTTGGACTTGAGATATGTCTCTCAAAAAGATGGTCTGTAAACAGATTTAGCTGTTTAAGAATTAGTGAAAAAGAATGCAAGACAAAAACTATCTCAAACTGCGGTTTGGTCTTAATGTAAACCGTAAAGAAAACTCATCTTATATATATAATACCATAATAAATAAGTTTCCCATAAACACGAAGTAAAAAAAATGTTTTGCAATATTGCGGGCAAAAACTCGAGAATCAAACATATCAAAATCTTGTTTGTGGGAAACACAACACAAACTGAAGAAAACATTTCCAAAAACCCTTGAAGTCTTGTTTGGTTCTTTGTCGAAATCCATGGAAGGTTCTCTGTAGTTTAAGAGTAAAAGCTCTTTCTGAAACCATTAAAAATTCGACTTTTCCCTACGTTTTCTCTCTGAATCCAACCATTCAATTTCTATTTCCCAAACGCGCCCAGTACCGTTGCAAGGGTTTTCGAAAAGTATTTTCTCCAGAGTGAAAAACCCTAAATTTTAAGGAAGCAGTGTAATTTTAGCAGTTTTAGGGTTTTTGACCCTAAAATTTTCCCGCCATGAGTCCAATTCAGAATTTCGAGCAACATTCTAGTCTTCTATTAGACCCGGACCTCCGTAATATCTCTTAATCTCTCTTTTAGTTACTGTTAATCTTGATTTTAGTTCCTTTTTATGAGAATTTTATTTTTTTTTTCGCTTTGCTTTGTTGTTTTATTTTAGCTTTGCTGTAAGCAGTATCAGTTTATATCTTTGATCATGTTTAATTACTGTTAAATCGATGAAATGGAAATGATCAACTGTGCGGGATTAGAAGTTTATTGTTAATTTTGATTTTAGTTGATTTTTATGAGAATTTTTATTTATTTTGCTTTGTTTTTTTATTTGATGATTTAGTAATTTTGCTCTAAGTAGTATTTGTTTATATCTCCATTTATGGTTAATTACTGTTCAAAAATATGCGGTGTAAAAGAAAAAGATTTTTTGTATGGGATTCTGAGTTGGTTTTATGTGATTTTGATTAATTGTTTATATCTCAATTTTTTTATTTTTTATAGTTTGCTTCCAACGACCACTCGAAAAAACGTCTTTGTTAACACTAAAAAAGGGAAGTTTGCGTACACCTCAAGCCTCATATAATTGGGAACCATTTGATGGCATTGGGTAATGGACTTTGTTGCTGCGTGAAAGCTGAGTTCTAAAACTTTTTTTTTTTTTTTTTTTCATAACAGCAATTCAAACAAGATTGCAAATGGCAATGGAGGTAAGGGATAGTTTAGAGATAACACATACAGCCGAATATTTGAATTTTTTGAAGTATTACTTTCGTGCATTCTCGGTGATTCTGCTTCAGATAACGAAGCCTCAGTTCACTGATAATCCAGAACATAAACTTCGTAACATTGTGGTTGAGATTTTAAATCGTTTGCCACATAGCGAAGTGCTTCGGCCTTTTGTTCAGGATTTATTGAAGGTTACAATGCAAGTGCTTACTACTGATAATGAAGAAAATGGATTGATCTGTATTCGGATAATTTTTGACTTGCTTAGGAATTTCCGGCCTACTCTTGAGGCTGAAGTACAGCCGTTTCTAGATTTTGTGTGTAAAATATACCAGAATTTTAGGTTGACCGTGAGTCATTTTTTTGAGAGTGGAGCGGCAATGGCAGTTCCGCAAATCTGCGCATCTGGTGGTTTAGAAGATATTAAGCCAATGGATACATCTGATCAGTTGACTCCTTCTTCTAGCAGTAGTGGGCTTAGTGGTGTTACTACAGGATATCATGGTTCTGGTCAACTGAATCCGAGCACAATGTCATTTAAAATTGTTACAGAGAGTCCGTTGGTGGTCATGTTTTTGTTTCAACTCTATAGCCGGCTTGTTCAGACAAATATTCCTCAGTTGCTGCCACTTATGGTGGCGGCTATCTCTGTTCCTGGTCCCGAGAAAGTGCCTCCCCATTTGAAGACGCAGTTTATTGAATTAAAGGGTGCACAAGTTAAGGTAGGATCTTCTTATCTTAGTTTTTATTTTTTTGTTATTCTATTATGGTGGTAGTAACATTTTGTATATTGTCCCGTGAACTTTTTAAGGGAAATATTTATGCATCTCTTATTATGGGAATAGTTTTGAATAGGCATTAATAACACCACATTTTGCATGATTTTGTGGATAGATGCATATAATAGATGAACTGATGCTACTTTTTGGCTGGCTCCAAAGCGTTGATAGGATCTTTCTGTATCTTTGAACTTTTTATGACTTCTGTCAGTTCTGTGTCCATGCCTTAATTTGATATTAATCATTGATGTTTGACTTGTATTTCTGTAATGGAGACAAAAAATCATGAACTCTTCCCTTAGGGGTGATGAGCGTAGAGGTATTTGAATGTTTGAGGAATTGGCATTTTTGGTGACATTTTTGAATTGCTAGTAGGTGTTCTTGAAAAGGCTCTCTAGATTGTTTTGTATGCATTATCTATGTGAATTAATGATGATTTTGTGGCATGATTGAAAATCTGACTTTTTGGGTTTTTTTTGATAACTTACCTAAAATGTTATCATATATTAGGTAGAAGAAGTAGGGCACTTCCACATTTTGTCGATGAGTAATAAAGAATTCCATGAGTTGTACACCTCTCTAAAAAAAAGAGGATTGAAAAAATCCCTTTGTAGTTGGCACTAACTATAATATTTAATTGTCAAAATCTAGAACAAAGATAAAGAACAATTTTTTCAGCTACAGAATCATTTATGATCTGATATAGGAATTTCAGAGGATGAGAAGTGCACGATTTTAAGTTTTGACCAAATTCGTTATTAATCGACAATGATAAAAGTCTGTCAATTTGTTGAATTATACATTGAGCGATGAAAAAGAACTAGCTCTCAACCTCAATTGTGTATTTATCTATCAATCTTCGTTGAGGTAATGACACCTAAGGATATATATAATAAACTATATATGGGGTCGTCTACATGAATTAAAATAAGTTAATGTGAGAGATTGTTGCAAATTAAGAGTATATGTCCTTCAGTCCTTATTTAATACTAATCTACAAGTAAAAACATCAAGTCGAATGATCATCCACATATATTCTCTCCGTCCATCAATTCCTATATGCTGTTATATTTTTCAAATTTTCCACTTCCAATATACTCTTCAAAGCTAAAAAAATTTGTTTACACATTTAAATTTATTACTTTGTTTTTTAGAAATGTTAATTAGAGATGAAATTGCATTTTCTGTTCCTTTTTTAGATTTTTGGTTGATTCCTGTCATGTTTGCATTTGCTTTAGTATTACAGCCATAAACAAAAGTCGGCTATAATTTAAACGTGTGACCAACCTCTCACATTCAACCCTTTATTTCCTTTCATTATCCTAGATGGGTGAAAGGAAGTCTATGCAAGAAATAACAGTATGTTCATTTATGAGACATGGAAAAAAACCGTGGTCACGGTGTCGCGAAAAACGGCTATAATGGATTAATAACATGAATCACGGCCGATGTGGTGTGATTTTTGAACAAAATCTCTCATAAGGGGAGTTTAGAAATTATAATTGCATTTTTGTTGTTTAACTATTATTATGCAATAATATGCCTATAGCTATTATAGTTGCAATATTTGAGGCTCTTTTAGTGTATAATTGATTAACTTATTAGTTAATTAATTAAATATTTTGTCAACTAAAATTATGAGTTACTATAATTTAAGCGATCGAAATAATTGAAGTTAATGGGTATCAATGAAATTTTAACATGCAGACAAATAACGTTGTTACGGTGAAATATCGCTAAAAGGAGAAATAACGGGCGTTACGCATTACATAATGGTCAACGTGGCATTTTGATCGTGAAATTTCACACATCGTTATATTATGAGAGTTAACGTCGCGACAACTCTCAAACAAGTTACATAACGGGTGTTACGTAATGTAACGAGAGAGTTTTCATTCCATGTTCAGAGATTCATTGAATTCGCTCTAAGGAAAAATTATGGGCTATGTTGGCATGATAATCTTATTGAGCCTCTCATTTGATTGTGTATAACAAGATATTATGCTAGAATCTCTCATTTGTTTATGTGTAACAATATATTATGCTAGATAGTTCTAGCATTACTAAAATGCACATTGTTCCTATTGAGATTGAATTTACCGAAATCATTAAGCTTTGTGTCATCGCTTTCTGGCAACATCCGGGAGATGTTTCTTCCATAGCTCGTTAAATCACATGTTATCTCCTTATATCCTAGGTTGCAATCCCTTTTATTAGGGGGAACACCTTCGGTAATGATAGATGGACCAATTATAGCTATTAGCTTCTCACATTATTTGAGTTAATCTTTTGTTCTATTAGAACCCTTTTTTGTTTTACATCTTGTCTCTGTCACATGTGGGTGCTTTTCTTATAATGTGCATTGATTATTAAAACATTGACTGTGCTGTCTGCTTGCAGAAAGTATCAGCCATATGTTCCCAGAAAATAAAAAAAATAAGGAAAGAATTTAAGCAATTCTGGAAATAAGTATTCCCTTTTGGCAAGAATTCAATGCAAGAAACAATTTATAAGTAGATATTAGTATAAGATTGCTTCTTTCAGTTGCGATTGTGTAGTATATGCTGTTGAGTATTTAGAGAGATGCTCATTTCTTTTCCTACTGCTGCAGACTGTTTCTTTTTTGACGTATCTCTTGAAGAGTTTTGCTGATTATATCAGGCCACACGAGGAGAGCATTTGTAAAAGTATTGTCAACTTGCTTGTTACCTGTTCTGACTCTGTTTCCATTAGGAAGGTGTGTTCTACTTTCCTTTTATAATACATTTCCTTGTTTTTTTATTTGCTTTTCACATTAGTTGTGATTTCATATTGACATAAATGCAGGAATTACTGGTAGCTCTGAAACATGTTCTTGGAACAGATTTTAAGAGGGGTTTGTTTCCTTTGATTGACACATTGCTTGAAGAGAGGTATGTTTTGTTGTCTTACACTATTGATTCATTCTTTTAAATCCTATTTAAGATCGGTGGTAGATGCAAATTTTCGAATTGTTAAATAGGTTTTTTTTGGGGGGGGGGGGGGGGGGGGGGGGGAGCATGTCTGTTCTAAAGTTATCTTACAATGATGCATTGCCATCTCTTTGTACACCTGTTGTGGTTCCTCTGTTTCTAATAATCTCTTCTACTATTACTTTTTGACATAAGTGCTTGCATACTGAAATGTTAAGGACGTACCTTTTGTGCACTGATAATATATTTGGTAATTATGATAAGTTGTGCTATAAATGCTAGTTGGCTTGCATTGCTTTGTGGCCTCATGGCTACAAATATGATCAAAATTTTTAACTTTGTTGAAAATAGGTAGACTAGCTTATTTGAGTAAATCTCAAATGTACTAATATTGATCTTGGAAGTTTTTTGTTTTCTGTGTTTTTTTTTTTTTAATATAAATGAATCTCCTTAGTTATATCATTGTTAATTTTCTAGCACTTTGTAGCATTCTTCTGTATGAGAATTAGTTTTCATCTTTATTTTGTTAAATTCTAACTGTCTGTATTTTGATAGTTTCTTACGGTACGTGACTTCTTTTATTTTTATGAAGATGCAACACTTAGTTTGCTTAACTTAGGTATATTGCTACATTGGATATGTTTAGTTGTTTTGGTCTATTTTGATGATTAGTACGTCTCGTTGGTTTCTGTAGGGTTCTTGTTGGTACTGGACGGGCGTGTTATGAGACGTTGAGGCCATTGGCTTATAGCTTGCTAGCAGAGATTGTTCATCATGTTCGAGCAGATCTCTCCTTGCCGCAGGTCTTTGTATTTGAGATAATGCATTATTCGTCTTTTCTGAATTTGAATAATTGAATTGTAACTTTATTAGGGGCTATTTGGTGGATGGAAGGGAAAGGAAAAATGGGAAGGGAAAGAACTTAGGAAAGTGATAGGAAAGGGTAGCTATCAAAAATCCGCTATTATGCGTACATATTTGGTTTGACAACCATCTAATGTTAGTCTCCGTGCAGTCACCCATTCTTTGGTCTCTCTCACCTATTAATTCTTATCCGTTCCTCACCTCAAATTTAATTTATCTTTTCTTTTGTTTGTGTGATTCGTTGAGAAGATGGCTCGGTTGGAGGTGCTGGTGGGTTCATCAAGGCTGTGTGTGAGCTATGGTGATGGTGATGGTGATGGTGATAGTGTTGGATGTGAGGATGTTGATGATGATGGTGTTGGATGTATGTGGTTTGTTGGTGGGGATTGTGGTGGTTGTGACTAAGTCAATGGTAGTCAAGAATGGTTAAAACTTATGTTTTTAGGGAGGCACTTAAGTCCTAACTTCCCCTTGGAACACGTTGCATAGGTTTTTGTGGGAGTTCTTGAAAAGAGAAAGTGGTAAGAGAATTTAATAAAAAGCCCAAAAAACTACTACTAAAGGAAACGATTGCAAATTTTTCTCTTTCCCAATTCCCCTCAATCATTTGTCCCTATAAGAATAAAAGACTAATTTATGAGTCATGCCCTATAATAGTATTCAAGAGTATTTCAATGGTTTATAAATGAAGAAGCAATGTTATTGTGTTTTAGAAAGAGTTAAATGCATTAGAAAAGTCATGCCCCAAAAGATTGAGATTATGACTCTGACATTGTTGTTGTTTTTGTAAATTCGTTAGCCTGTATTTGCTAATGTTTGCTTACAGTTATTTGCTGTAAGGTTATCCTCACACGTTTAACCACCAAATAGAACAACAACAATGTCAAAGCGTCATTTCCAACATATTGGTTTGCTACATGAACCAGAACAAGTCAATGTGTGAAGTTGTTAGTGTTATGAATGGTATGTGTGACTTGAGTGCACAAGTTAATGTGTGTAATCATGTGTGTGACTCTTGGTTTATGGAATGCAAATGGATGTAATTATGTGGAGAGTATTCATGATGAATTATGGGTGTTAATGAAGATTAATGAAGAAGAAGAAGGGACTTGATTTATGGTGGCTCGATCGAATTCTGACAAAAGGATCAGAAAGGTCGCTCGACCGAGCGAGTCATTTTGGTAGGTCGAGTGGCCAGACAGAATGCTCCAGAATGCTGCTGATTCTCACTCGACCGAACCGCTCGACCGAGCGAGCTCCCTGTTTCGGTCGAGCGGATGTTCTGACATGCATGGAATGCTAGTTTTCGACCTTTCAAGTTCTTGTAGTTATTTCATATTATTCATTACTCAATATTAACTATGTATTCAAGTGAGCTATTGATATTCTAGTATCTAGTAATATATATAGGGCTCTCATACTTACACATCAAACACAAAAAACACAACCTCTAAGCCAAACACATAGCCTTTTGTTTTTATCTCTTACTCAATTGTAATTCTTCATTTAGAAGTGTTGTTTATACTCTTTTGATATAATATAAACAGAAACTACACACCACGGAGGACGTAGCCATCATTGGGTGAATCTCCTTAAATCCTTGTGTCTCTTTTGTTTAGTTTACATTGTCAAACGTTGTTTTGTTCATTGTTGTTTGTATCATTCTTAGCATCGTAACGGTTTTGGCAAAAGTTTTCAGTTAGCAACAAAGATTATTGAAGTATTTTTTTCTGCCATATCTAATACTTGCCACAACCAAGAAATTTGATTCTAATGATTATCATATACTTATTCATTCTCCGCCTCTATTTATTATTGAGCATAGATGGAGTTTCTGCACCGTTGAGGCTTAAAAGATAATGCACAATTGTATTTTTTTCATAGTCCCTCTTAAATATGCAGTCATGCTTCAGGTTTTTGCAGTGACTGCGTTATGTTACCTTTTTCAGCTTTGATTTTTGTTTCTCTTGTTTCCTCTATCTTTAATGAAATGGTTATAAATTCAGATGTCTCATACTCAAACTTGAATTCTAGCATGATATATCTTTAAGAAATCTTGTTTACCGACATATTTATATTGTTTTTGAATGCAGCTATTACGCATCATTTACTTGTTCTCAAGCAACATGCATGATGCTTCGCTAACATTGAGTATCCACACCACTTGTGCTCGTCTTATGCTGAATCTGGTGGGTATGATACCTTTTGTGAGGGGAATTTGAGTAGGCGTTAGTCTTGTTTCATTTTATTCCACCACAAGCTAGCGTCATATTCATTTTCTTGTGCGTATTTTGTTTTGTAGGTTGAACCAATTTATGAGAAGGGGGTTGACCAAACATCAATGGATGAAGCACGAATTTTACTGGTTTGTATTAAAACTTGTGGAACTTTTTCTTTTTTTCTTTTCATGAATCTGATGATAACACTTCAATGGATATCTTAAACCTTTTTTTTCCTTTTCCTTTTTGCTTCCTCCCATGATTGAAATTTTAACTAGCTATTCACACTTTAGTCCTGGTTTTTAAATTTCTATTTTTCTTTTTGTAATTCTTTTACTAATTTTGTGATTTTTGAGTTTATGTCTCGTATTGTATAAGGTGATACCATCCTTTGGAAATTTTATGTTGTCATTTCAGGTTCGGATCTTGGATTCTTTTGTTGGGAAGTTTAGTACCTTCAAGCACACCATTCCCCAGGTTAATAATATTTAATGTTCATAATTGTAGTTTTTATGCATAGTACAATATCTATGGAATTGATACGTAAAATTGTTACTTATTGCATTCAAGAGCTAGAATTTATATGCATCTTCTCTCTTATTTCCTCTATATTTTAATACATGCACCACTTTTTAAAAGCTCTCTTATTTTTACGTTGCGGATGTAGGAAGTTGAACCATAAGAGTTGGTTTGATTGACTGTAGATTAATTTATACTCCTTCGCGCCCCTCATTTTGTACCACTTTACATTTTAATGATTTCCAATGAAACATATTCAGGAAAAACTTGGACTACATTTCTCTCAAACTCTTTTTTCTCCTACCTAGTCAAGCTTTACCTTTTTTATATAATCAAAATTAAAATACTCAATTGGTGGTGCAAAATCATGGGCCATAGTGAGCATGACATTACGAAACATTATGCTCCCTTGTTGGACATAGTATCTAAGGAACATTGTGCTATGGTAAAATAATGTTCCTCTTGTACTCTTTAATTGTGTTTACAACTTTTCCATGCTAAAATTTCTCTTGGACTTTTTTGTAGTCATTACCCTGGAAATTAGATAGTCCATTTAACATTGAGTACTTTCTTTCTTTTTACCTTCTCTGTGGTGTTTTTTTCTGATTATAACGAAGTGCCTGATTTTGTGAAAAGCTTATAGTAGAACACTAAGTATGAAAGAAGGCATACCTCAATACTTCCAGCCGGTTTAATACTTTTATGAGTTTTATAGTACTTGGTTATATATCCGAGCTGTCCTATAATTATCTGAAATCACTAAAGAGGATGGATTTGAGGTTGCAGAGTGTTGATTTTATTACTTTTTTTTTGAAGATTTGATGTGTAAGGTTGGGCCATAGTGAAAACTGAAAACATTAGACTTTGAACTTATTCCATGGCCCAATTGCTTTTTCAGTTACAAAATACAATAAAATTTTTTGTTATGTTGGCAATACTTGATTATGGGATCCAATAACTTTGGCACCTTCTCAAGCTCATACTATACATTTTGCATACTAGTTTCGTCACCTAATGGAATATTGATCAAGCTTCTCTTGAGTTTATGTATCCTAGCTCTTGTCAATTTGTTATGAGGGTCTTTGGGGAAAAGTTTATTGAAAAATTATAGCTTAATTGGCACAAATACAGAGTTGGGTGGTCAAACTATCTAATGCTAGTATTTGGTAAATTGCTGGTTGAAATAACTAATAGTCATGAATTAAGCAGTTGGTCAAATCAGCCACCAACTATCAGCCGTTTGCCAAACACCTCTATATTAAGTGATTAATCATCTTATTGTGGCTTCTTAAATGGGATGTTTTTTTGGTGATGGGCCAGCTGCTTGAGGAGGGTGAGGAAGGAAAAGATCGAGCTTCACTGAGATCAAAACTGGAGCTTCCAGTTCAGGTTGTTTCTGAGTAATTTTTTGTTTTTTTTTTTGATCCCGAAACGAATGCCTTATTGGTTTTCAAGAACTTGTGATTTAATGCCTACTGCGATATATTATTTGAATAATGTATGATTCTATACTGTGTTTTGGATCATTTAGGTTTCGTAGGAATTGGTTTACTATCTGCCTGGCTTAAAAAGTATGGTTCTGTGGGAGGTTAAAACTGAAATGGGGGACTTCTGTTTTGGGGTAAGATGAGAATCTATGTGCAGAAAATATTATGAGCTGCATCGCTCTTATTATTTGTTTGCTCAAGCAGACACACTTTAATATCTATTTCTCGTGATTCACTGGGATTTTGCAAGGGAAACTACTCCATGTTTGAAAATCTGATTTGTATTGGAAAAAGTGAAATCAGAGAACTTGCCTCCTATTTTACTCAGCGGGAGGTTTATGTGTTAGATGTGGGTTTGTGCTCAAGTATCCGCTTGGCAATCTTGTGAAAACTATTCATGATTTTAGTTCAAAATAAAGTGTTCGAGTGTCTAACCCATGTATGAGTGTCGAGGATCGAACACCGATATGTGAGTGTGAGGTATAGTAAAGAGTCTGAGTAACATAGCTCGTTGCCTTGACAAGGATTTTACTGTCAAAATAGACCTTTTTTGCAGATAACAATACATTCTCAGCCCCCTCATGTTGTTATCTTGTCAAAATTTTGTTCAATTTTTTTTTTCTTATTTATCATTCTTTTGATTAGTTTTTAAGCTTTGATTAAGTTTTGGCTAAAATGTCGATAATTCGTTCACTTCTTTTGATCAAGATCTAACATTCAATTTGGTTGCAGGCTGTTCTAAATTTGCAGGTACCAACTGAACATTCCAAGGAAGTCAATGATTGCCGACATTTGGTCAAGACCTTAATAATGGGTAATCTTGTTTTTTGTTGTTGTCATTGAAAGGTCGATTTATGTTCCACTAGTCTAATTAAGAATCGCTCTTGCGTGCAGGCATGAAGACTATATTTTGGACTATAACTCATGTTCATACTCCTCATGCACAGGTTGGCTGACTTACTGAAAATGGTGTGAAGCTGTATAATGTCTCCACCTGTTTCTAATGCCTGTTATTTTCTTTCTGATTTCAAGGTATCTGCTGCCCATGGGGCACATCAACAGATGTTGCCTAATGGTTTGCCTGCTTTCAAAGGATTGAGGGAAGATGAGGTATTAACATGTAGTTATTAGTTGATGTGTTGATTGCTGAGTGAGATTAACTTCTAATAATTCCAGACTTTTCTATTATAGGTCTGGAAAGCGTGCGGTGTTTTAAAAAGTGGTGTGCATTGTTTAGTCATTTTTAAGGATACTGATGATGAGAAGGAGATGCTTGGGCACTTCTCCCACACTCTTGCTATTCTGGAGCCTCGAGATCTTATGGATATGTTCTCACTTTGCCTGCCGGAGCTTTTTGAATGCATGACTTCTAACAACCAGCTAGTTCTCATATGTTCTACTCTGCTCCAAGCAGCCAAGGTTTTTCGTCCATTTTCAGATGTCTTGATCAATTTTCTTGTTACTAGTAAACTTGATGTTCTGAAACAACCAGATTCCCCTGCTGCAAAGTTAGTGTTGCACCTCTTTCATCTATTGTTTGCAGCTGTTGCAAAATTCTCTTCTGATTCAGAACGTATACTCCTGCCTCACGTGCCTGTTATTATTGAGGTGTGCATGAAAAATACCACTGAAGTTGAGAAGCCTATTGGCTATCTACAGCTGCTTCGAACAATGTTTCGTGCACTTGCTGGTGGAAAATTTGAAAACATTTTGCGGGATTTGATGTCTCTGTTGCAACCTTGTCTGAATATGTTACTAGCCATGCTCGAGGGACCAGCTGGAGAGGAAATGAGGGAACTTCTTTTGGAGTTATGCTTAACTTTGCCTGCGCGTTTAAGTTCATTGTTGCCTTTCCTTCCTCGCCTTATGAAGCCACTGGTTTTGTGCTTGAAAGCTAATGATGAACTCGTTAGTTTGGGTTTGAGAACTTTGGAGTTTTGGATCGATAGTTTAAACCCCGACTTTCTTGAACCAAGTATGGCAAATGTCATGTCTGAAGTAATCTTGGCGTTGTGGTCTCATTTGAGACCTGCTCCTCATCCTTGGGGTGGGAAATGTTTACAACTTCTTGGGAAGTTAGGTGGACGCAATAGGCGCTTTCTGAAAGAGCCATTGGCTCTGGAATGCAAGGAAAATCCCGAGCATGGGATTCGTGTGATTCTTACGTTTGAGCCTGGGACCCCATTCTTGGTGCCTTTAGATCGTTGTATAAACCTTGCTATAACAACTGTTATGCAGAAAAACGGACATGTAGAATTGTTCTATAGAAAACAGGCTTTGAAGTTTCTTCAAGTGTGCCTTGCAGCTCAGCTGAACTTGCCAGGAAACATTGCAGATTTGGGATTCACACTGGACAAGCTGTCTAAATTGCTATCATCATCTGGTGATGTGTCTTGGCGAAGGTGTGAGACTTCAGATGTCAAGGTTAGTTTTTGTTTCAGTGCTCACTGCTTGTGAACTTGCCCAAAAGTTGTTTATCTCACTCATTTTTAGTTAATAGATTATGTTTAGCTTATTTTTCCGTTTTTACATGTATTAATCTCCCTCTCCTCTTGTGTTTTTGGAGTCTTTCTTTCAAGTTGTTTCCACATACTCTGTTCTCTGTGTTGCCATGGGTACTATGAGTAATGCTCATTGTAATTTTACATGAATTAATTAATCTCGCTCACTGCTTGTGAACTTGCCCAAAAGTTGTTTATCTCGCTCATTGTTAGTTAATAGATTATGTTTAGCTTATTTTCCCGTTTTTTACATGTATTAATCTCCCTCTCCACTTGTGTTTTTGGAGTCTTTCTTTCAAGTTGTTTCCACATACTCTGTTCTCTGTGTTGCCATGAGTACTATGAGTAATGCTTAGTGTTTTGTAATTTTACATGAATTAATTAATCTCCGGTATTAACATTCATTTTTGCCAAAAATAGTTTTTTATCTGCTGCTTTATTCTTGTACTGGATGGAAAGATAATTAGAAGTGCTGGAAACCTACAA
Source organism: Amaranthus tricolor (assembly GCF_026212465.1). Taxonomy (NCBI): domain Eukaryota; kingdom Viridiplantae; phylum Streptophyta; class Magnoliopsida; order Caryophyllales; family Amaranthaceae; genus Amaranthus; species Amaranthus tricolor. The sequence goes on from NC_080055.1 coordinate 11,481,865, forward strand.
TTCTAAACTTCCTTGCTCCTTGTTGAGTAATGCTCAATATATACATCTTTTTTTCATTGACAATATGAACATCTATGTAGGTTATGTTGTATGTTGACACCAGGAGGGTAGTCTTTCTTTCTGGGAGAGGGGGGAGAGGGAGTCTTGCTGTGTGCTGTCTTTTTTTATTACTTGTAGACCATTTGCGTTATATTTTCATTATTGGTTCCTGAAGGCTGTAATAAGTTAATTGTTATGTCAGGCGGAGTTTGGTGTTAAAACAAAGACTCAGCTTATGGCCGAAAAGTTTGTTTTCAAGAGTCTTTTGATGACTGTCATCTCATCCTCTGCCGAACCAGATCTTCTTGATCCAAAGGATGATTTTGTGGTCAATGTCTGTCGTCACTTTGCCCTCATGTTTCATGTTGATGATTCCTCCTCTAATGCTTCTATGACATCCACCAGTGGGGGTCCTGTGATATCATCAAATACTAATATGGTTTCTAGATCAAGAAGTAGTACTGGTACAAATTTGAGAGAGCTGGATCCGTTAATATTTTTAGATGCTTTGGTGGATGTGTTAGCAGATGAAAACAGGCTTCAAGCCAAGGCTGCTCTTACTGCATTGAACATATTTGCTGAGACTCTTTTATTCCTAGCTAGTTTGAAGCACAATGATGTGTTACTGTCAAGGGGAGGTCCTGCAACACCAATGATTGTTTCTAGCCCGTCGATGAATCCTGTTTATTCTCCGCCTCCTAGTGTGCGCGTCCCTATTTTTGAGCAACTTTTGCCTCGTCTATTACACCTGTGCTATGGAGTTATGTGGCAAGCTCAAATGGGAGGTGTCGCTGGACTTGGTGCCCTGGTTGGAAAGGTCACTGTTGAGACTCTCTGCCAGTTTCAAGTTAATATTGTCAGAGGGTTGATATATGTATTGAAAAGGCTTCCTATTTATGCTAATAAGGAGCAGGAAGAAACAAGTCAGGTGTTAATGCAAGTTCTTAGAGTGGTTAACAATGTTGATGAAGCAAACGGTGAATCTCGGAGGCAGAGTTTTCATGGTGTTGTTGAGTATCTTGCATCAGAGCTGTTCAATGCAAATGCTTCAGTAAACGTGAGGAAGACTGTGCAGTCTTGTTTATCCTTGCTTGCTAGTCGGACAGGCAGTGAGGTATCTGAGTTGCTTGAGCCTTTGTATCAGCCTCTACTTCAGCCCCTTATTGTGCGTCCACTTCGTGTAAAAACTGTTGATCAACAGGTATAGCTGTATTTTACTATGTTATTTTATTTTATTTTTTAAATTATTGGAATGGTTTTATGTTACAAATCTTTACTGCATACAGGTGGGAACAGTTACTGCATTGAATTTCTGTTTGGCTTTGAGGCCGCCTCTCCTGAAGTTAACCCAAGAACTGGTTAGTTTTCTACAAGAAGCTTTGCATATTGCAGAGTCTGATGACTCTGTGTGGGTTGTAAAATTTATGAATCCCAAAGTTGCGACATCCTTGAATAAGCTTCGTACAGCTTGCATTGAGCTACTTTGCACTGCAATGGCCTGGGCAGATTTCAAGACAGCAAATCATGCTGAGCTGCGTTCAAAGATCATATCTATGTTCTTCAAGTCTTTGACATGTCGTAATTCAGAAATTGTTGCTGTTGCAAAGGAAGGCCTAAGACAGGTTATTCCTTTTTCTTTCGTATTTCAATCTACATATGAATGATAAATTGTGGTGTCATGTGTGACATGCAAAGACAATCATCTTTTTTAAATAAAGATAATGTGTAAGTTCGTGACCTTTATTTTGGGGCAAAAGTTTTCGAAATGGGATTCAGTGGGATGTTTATGGTTTGTGGTAACTAGGATTTTATGTCCACAATATTGAGGGTATAATAGGAAAAAAATTATATCATTAATATAGCAAGCATGGATACATTTTGAACCCTTACAAGCTATAATAGGAAATTAAATATCCTTATTTTTTTGAAGTATAGAGGTTCTCCTTTGATCCTTTTCCAATTGTGGCGACCTTTGATGAAATTGGTTAGCCTATTTAGGAGAAGTACATATATGCATGTTCTTTGCACATGCTATTGATGGCCTAAACCTAGAGTTGGGGAGAGTCAATATTTGTTGTCATGTAGAAGGGTTGGATTCATGAGGTTTAAATCAGTTGAAGAAAAATTGAGTATATGGATCTTGTTTTGGTACTTGGGGGTCAATATTAGGTGATCAAGAACTTTTGCTGAATGATTTTTTTGAGTATCTAGACCAATTATTCAAACAATGAAGGTAATCAAGATGCCTCATAAGTGTGCATTGCTTAAAGGGAGAGATCGAACGATGGTATTACTATTACATCATCATGATGTCTTATTTTCTTTAAAGTACCCAAATACCAACATTTTCTGAGTTACAATAATCTCTGGCATTTAGGCTGAATTATAGTACTAATATGGGACTAGGTGAGATATGTATACTAAGGTGGATGCACATGCATACCTAGAAAGACAATATTAAACTAGTATTAGTATAGAATTTGGAGTGTCAATCATTGAGGATAAAATGACAGAAAACTGAGTATGTTAGTTTGGACATGTGCAACAACTGGCTTTAGATGCGTCAATAAGGAGTGGTGGAACGTTGTAACTTTGGGAGTTTAAAAGAAGTGGGAGACCAAAGATGACCGTAATGACGAGCGTAAGAGATATGATGAACTTGGACTTGCAAGAGTATATAGTTGATAGAAATGAATGGAGGAAAAGAAATTTAATGGGCAATCATCGGGGTTGAAATCTTTCCAGTACCAATCCCATCTGTTTGTGATCAAGGCTTTGGCATTTTTGTTATTTTAGCTCTTTCTATGAATATGAAAGAATATACTACTTTTTTTGGGAGAAATGATATGATTTAAAAGTGCAAGTAGGAAGTACAAGAAGCATGTGTAATTTGCCTATGTAGATCGTTTTAGATGACTTTGATTTGCATGATAACTATTACAATCAATATGTGTCATTTAATCGTTATGTACAGAGTATTTGCAAAATGCAAACAGTCATCTCCTGTGAGTTTGGTATGTTCCTATGGCGATTAATGTTTGCATTATATAAAGCATGGATTTAATTACAGCATTTAGGTGGTGTATAAAAAAAGGATTAGCGGAATGACTTAACAAAAGTGTCTCAAAAGGAGGAGCTCCTTTAGAGCCATTATTAATATTGATTTTATTTTTGGCTCCTCATTTCAGTTTTTGTTCACTTTTCTTAATGAAATCCATTATTTAGGTTATCCAGCAGCAGAGGATGCCTAAAGAACTTTTGCAGACTAGCCTCAGACCAATTTTAGTTAACTTGGCATATACCAAAAACCTCAGTATGCCTCTGCTGCAAGGTCTTGCTCGCTTGCTTGAACTTCTTTCCACCTGGTTCAATGTAACACTAGGTGGTAAATTATTAGAGCACCTAAAGAAGTGGCTAGAGCCTGAAAAACTTGCACAGAGTCAGAAAGCGTGGAAGGCTGGTGAAGAACCAAAAATTGCAGCAGGTGAAAGGAAGTTTGTTGAATTTTAAATTTCACATGATTTTCTTGTGTTTCTATGTGGTCATATATTACCTTCTTTGTTTGTCGCAGCGATTATCGAGTTGTTTCACCTTCTTCCCAGTGCTGCAGGAAAGTTCCTCGATGAACTTGTATCTTTAACTATTGAATTGGAAGAAGCTCTTCCACCAGGACAATTCTACAGTGAGATTAATAGTCCTTATCGTCTTCCGCTTACAAAATTTTTGAATCGTTACCCAACAGCCGCTGTGGAGTACTTTCTATCTCGGTTAAGTCAGCCAAAATATTTTAGACGGTAAGTGTTAGATGCTACCTTTGCTTACTGAGTACTGATGTCGTTTTAGCTGTTTATCGTGAATAATGAATCATTTCTGGTATTTTCATGTAGGTTCATGTATATAATAAAATCTGATGCTGGACAGCCCCTGAGAGAGGAACTTGCAAAGTCCCCTCAAAAAATCATTGCTAGTGCCTTTGTTGAATTTGTGCCAAAATCAGAAATATCAGCGGTTTCAGGATCCACAACTACTCCTACTGCTCAGTTGGGTGATGAAGTCCTCGCCACTCCTCTCTCTGAAGGCTCTACTGCACCTTCTACTAGCTGTGGGGTTCTGTCAGATTCTTATTTTGAAGGCCTTCAGTTGGTTAAAACTCTGGTCAAATTAATGCCTTCTTGGCTTCAGAGCAATCGTAGTCTGTTTGATGTCCTAGGACTCATTTGGAAGTCGCCTGTCAGAATTGCTCGATTGAATAAGGAACAGGAGTTGAACCTAGTGCAAGTAAGTCTGCCATGTGAACTTATCTGGAATTTTGAAATGCTATTTAAAATTGTTAAATGAAGTCATTTTAATTTCCTTGTTATAATTTTAACTATGGGAGGATGAAAGAAGGATAGGCTTTGGTTGTCTCCAATTAGCGTTTTTTACCAACACTGCTTTCTTGATCTTATTTATTTATGCAATTTAGTTTGGGTGAGGCTACAATTACTACTTATTATGCCTTGCTGAACGTTTTGTTTTTGTTTTTGTTTTTGTTTTTGTTTTTTTGTTTTTGTTTTTTTTTTTTGTTTTTTTTGTTGATTTTGTATGATTTACTTGTTCTTTCAACATTCTAAAAGCCTATCATAGCCTGCTGAATTTTCTAGAGCCTGATTCTGAATCAGGATGCTTGCATTTGTTGCTTATCTGAGCAACTGAATCTCTGGTGTATTTGTGGCAATTAGCAATTTGCAATGGCGGACTTGCTAGTTTCGAAGTCGAATGATGATTCATATAATTTTCTCTCCTCTGGAGTTTTGTATTATTTTGACATGTGATTTTCTTGACTTTGTCTTATTTACTTGAGGGTTTTTCACTTCTGAAGAATTGTTAATATTGTTTTTGGCCTTACTGATTTGCTGTTAATTTCTTTTTCTCAAAGGCTATGATATGCATAGCCTTAATAAGCACAAAATGTATTACCAGGATGACCTCGGGTGCGGGTAGGAGGGGCACCGACCAAAGCCATCTGTCTACTGTTATGTCAAACATTCAAACATGCTGCAAACATTTAGTGCCCTCAATTAAGAAACCAATTATGGGTTTTAATTTTTGATATATTGTCTTTCAATATTCAAGGAAAAATTAAGTTTTCTTAATTATTGTTGATTCTTAGAGCAAAACTCAAATATTGGGAGTGGAGAACAACAAAGTCACATAAAAGTAAATCAATGTAAGAACAAAGAGAAAGAATACAACAAGTTGGGAGGTGGGGAAAATCCCAAGAAAGAACACAATAAAACCCCACTTAAATTATTGGAAGACAATATTATTGATGTATAGAGCAAACTGATCCATTGGGGTAATCCCAGCAAATCAGCAGCGACTAGAGCATATTGAAAAAGATCTTGAGAAAATGAAAGAGCTATTTTCTAAATAAGTGGCGGCTTTGGAAGAAAGAATGTCAAGAAAGCAAGATAATAATGATAAAACCCTTGCCTAGTTGGTAGAAGGGCAAATGAAACTTCTAGATTAGGGATACAAATAACGCACGGTAATGACAGTCATAAAGAAACCAAACAGAAGCATGGTGAAAATGGGGCTAGGGAAGGAGAGAATGAGTCATACAATTTCCATAATCAAGAAAAAGGGGGAAATGGTAATAATTGGAGGTTTTGAATGTTGGATTTACCAACTTTCAATGGTGACGATTCAGATGGGTGGCTGATGAAGGGCTGAGAAGTACTTCAGTTTTTACCGGCTGGATGAAGATGAAAGGATAAAGGCGGTGTCGTAAGGGAGAGGCTCCACTGTGGTATCAATGGGAAAATCAGCGGACCCCCTTGACAACATGGAGGGACTTGAAGGGATTGATCCTTAGAAATTTCCGGCCACTAGATGAGGGCGACCTCTATGAACAATGGTTGTCCGTCGAGCAAATAGGGATGGTGGAGTACCCGAGGGAATTTATGGGTGGTGTTACCCATCTTGAGAAGGTTTAATAAGCCCTCTTAATTGGAGCATTCTTGAGGGGGCTAAAAGATGATATCAAAAAAGAATTGAGGGTCTTGGGGTCCACTACATTGGAACAAACAATGAACTGGGTTGAGAAGGTGGATAACAAATTTGGGGTGACCTCGCGGCTAAGAAGGAAATATGGGCCCAATTCCATCAAGACATTATCCAGAATAACTAGAACAAACCCTAACCCTAATTTGAATTACACTTAAAACCCAATCTTCATCAAATCAGAAATGGAACCAAACTACCATACCCACTTTCAATTCCCGCTTTTGTGAGAACCAGAAGACCGGCAAGGATGGAAATAAAGTGGGTGCGGTTTAGACGTTTAACCCCGAGGGAAGTTTGTGAAATACGAGAAAAAGGGTTGTGTTTCCAATGCGATTGTAAGTGATCTAGAAACCATATAGTAGGAGGGAATTGAGTGTTTTAATAGCGAAAGAAGATGAAGAAGAACGGTAGCAAGAAGGGAAGGAGGAGGATTACGAGACGGAAGGAGAAGTAGGGGAGTTGGTTAATATATCCTAAATACAGTATTGGGAATTACTAACCCAAAAACAACGAAATTGTTGGGGACAATTGGGGATGAGGAGGTTATTGTTTCGATTCTTTTGGTCAAGAAATGTGAGTATTGCGTGATTGACATGAGAATGTAAATGAATATTCATTTGTAATTCCAGATTAAAATAGATTGATGGCACCACAAGCATTCGAGAGGCTTGCGCTCCTAAAACATTAGCATTAAACCCACTAAATGTCAATACCATAAATTATCCCATATTTCGCTACTACATTTTCTTATTTATACTAGTTTTGCGTTCCCTAAACTAACTCACTAACTAATATCAAATTGCCAACGTACCCCTTTACTAATATATCACATTGGAGTCACAATTGATTTCTAAGAGAAATTTGCAAACCCCAAAGTTCCTCTTAATAAACCTTAATTTTGTAGCCCTCTCTCACTGATTAGTCCCCTCACTTGATGATTACAAGGGTCTTAATTATTTGTGAATGGATGTACATGAGTATTTATATACAAATCTATGAGAAGTAAAACTTCAACAGTCACGTGAGATACAAAACAAGGTCGTTGTCAAGTGGGTAGCAGATGCAACTCCTGGTCAGATTTTGTCATGCAGCAATATTCAGCAGGTCGTTCTCTGTTCCTGGCAGCTTGTTTATTAACAAGTCAGTACCCTTTGAGCCCTTCATTCATATTAATACTCAAGCTACAAGCACATCATTACACCACACCAAGTCTTTATAAGCCACATCTTACACTGATTTCCCAAAAACTAGGTGAAATACATTCAGGTGTCATGCTTTCATATTTATAATTTATTATCATTGTTCTTTAGCAAATCAATTTCATTCCTTTCAACATGCAAAAAAATCTTAAGTTTTTTTGATTTCGAATAACCATGTTTGATGATAGATATAAGTTCACTATCATCATTGTGTTTGGAACTGAGGTTTTGAGAAGTACGTGAGTAACACTCAATCACTAATTGGATGGGTGTTATACTTCGCTCATTTTATTTTTGGATTTTGGTTTTGTTCTCTATTTCTTTATATCTTCTCTCTAATGTCTAGCTTGCTCTCTATTATTGGTGATGCAAATGATCTTAATATCTCTTTGCTACATGCTACGTGTCTTGCCTTTCAATATTTTTGCAATGCCATGAATCATAATGCATGGTTTGTTTAAAATAATTTACCAGTTGAAAGAAAGAAACAAATTAAAATGCAGATAAGCAATGGAAAATTATTAAATTATTATGGCACCTTTAATTTTTCTGAAATACACAACATGCTATTACCCCAATGCCAAGTTTCTCCCATTTAGGCGGGGCTTGGGGGGTCGAATGTATGCATATTTATGCTTGTAGTAAAAAGAGATTGTTTTTGACTGAATCTTGATTGCAATCATCATCTGCAACTTTTGCAAATGATTTGATGAGTCATATATCTAGAATAGGTGTTTTTATTAAATTTATGACATGAAGTACGAAGGGCTCTAATTGTTTTGCTTAGGGCAGCCCAGTATATATTACCAAAATCATATTAAGTTTGGAATGTATGACAGTAGACAACATCACACGTCCTTTGATTTATCAGTGCTCAATATTTATTCATTTGGCTCTCATTATTCGTACTTAGGGCAATATGAATATCATTTTCCTTTTCCTAATTAGAACTGTTGAACTCATCTTTCAGGTCAAAGAAAGCAAATGGCTTGTGAAATGCTTCCTGAATTACTTGCGCCATGATAAGACTGAAGTCAATGTGCTTTTTGACATACTTTCCATATTTCTATACCACACTCGCATTGATTATACGTTCCTGAAGGAATTTTATATTGTTGAGGTACGTATGTTCTGAGATCCGGTCTTATGTCTTTGCGGAATCCCTCCCCAACCACCACCACCTATTCTTGTAATCAATACAATTCTCTAACATGCTGGTCAGTATGTCCTGCTTTAGCTAAACAAACTAAAGTCCACTGTTTTTTCTTCTTATACGAACTCATTGTATCTTGTCCAGGTAGCAGAGGGTTATGCACCGAGTTTGAAAAAGACACTTATGATGCACTTCTTGGACATATTCCAGTCAAAGCAACTGAGTCATGATCATTTGGTGGTGATTATGCAAATGCTGATTCTTCCTATGTTAGCTCATGCCTTTCAGAATAACCAAAGTTGGGAGGTTGTTGACCCGAGTATCATTAAAACAATTGTTGATAAACTTCTTGATCCTCCTGAAGAGGTGACAATTTTATTATGTTATCTTTCTTATATTATTCCATTATTATGTTTGTGATATCATGTTAAAAAGAATTTGATTTTTCTAGACTAAATTCTTGTTCTTAATTTTGGTGAAGGTCTCTGCCGAGTATGATGAACCATTGAGGATAGAACTTTTACAGCTCGCAACACTACTTCTAAAGTATCTTCAGAGTGACCTTGTTCACCATAGAAAAGAGCTCATTAAATTTGGTTGGAATCATCTTAAACGTGAAGATAGTGCGAGTAAGCAGTGGGCATTTGTCAATGTTTGCCATTTCTTAGAAGCTTATCAGGCCCCAGAGAAAATCATACTTCAGGTACTTTTAATGGGTAAATCTTTTTGTGGGTTTGGACATCAATTTTTTTTTTGATGCTGCTGTAGTATTCTTTCATCATGAATCATAATTTTGCGTCTTGTAAATTGTAATTGTTGTGAAAGTACATGCTCAAGTTTGATTTAGATTTTTGTCTCCATTGGTAATTGTAGTATTCTTTCATCATGAATCAGTATTCTTATCAGGCCCTAAAGTTTTTTTGTGCTATATTCCTATGCTTTGGTAATTGATCTTATTTTCATATGCTTGAAATCAGGTATTTGTTGCTCTTTTGAGAACTTGTCAACCAGAGCATAAAATGTTGGTGAAGCAAGCCCTTGATATATTGATGCCAGCATTACCAAGAAGATTAGCTCCCGGAGATAATCGCATGCCTATTTGGATACGTTATACTAAGAAAATTCTTGTTGAAGAAGGCCATTCAATTCCTAATTTGATTCACATCTTTCAGCTCATTGTGCGGCATTCAGATCTTTTCTATGCCTGCCGAGCACAGTTTGTACCTCATATGGTGAATTCTCTTAGCCGATTAGGGTTGCCATATACCACAACTCCTGAAAATCGTCGTCTAGCTATAGAACTTGCTGGGTTGGTTGTTGGTTGGGAGAGGCAGAGGCAAAGAGAAATGAAATCTGCTACTGGGACTGATACATCAACTCAGAATTCTGATCTATTAAGTTCAGGTACTGCTGTTGCAGACTCCAAACGTGCTACAGAGGAAACAACAGGTACTGAGGATCCAAGTAAGCGTGTGAAAATTGAACCTGGGATCCAATCCTTCCTTGGAACTTCTCCGCCAGGTGCTGCCTCCATACCTAACATTGGGACCCCAGGTTCTGCATCTCAAGCAGATGAGGAATTCAAGCCAAATGCTGCAATGGAAGAAATGATAATTAATTTTCTTATAAGGGTATCACGTCTGATAACTGATCTTTTTTTGTTTCGTTTTTGGTATATCTATTTAAGATGACTTTGCATATTATTTCATGTGATTATTTTTGTCACTCAACATCTTTCTTTTCGAAAAGGGTAAGGTTATGTACCCACCCACCCCCTCCCACATGCAAGAAACACCATCTTGGTGTGAGCTTAGGTGGGAGTCACTTAATGGCATTGGGGTTATGAAACGTAATAAATATAGACTTGCATAATAAATTACCTGCTGCTGTCTCTGCACTACTCCCTCTTATCCATACATGCCATGTTGTATCTTTAAACAAACATTGGCTATAATATATTATTATTATTATTATTATTATTATTATTATTATTATTATTATTATTATTATTATTATTATTATCATTATCATCATCATCATCATCATCATCATCATCATCATTATCATTATCATTATCATTATCATTATCATTATCATTATCATTATCATTATTATTATTATTATTATTATTATTATTATTATTATTATCATCATCATCATCATCATCATCATCATCATCATCATCATCATCCTCCTCCTCCTCCTCCTCCTCCTCCTTGTGATTATTAATGTTGTTGTTGTTGTTGTTGCTGCTGCTGCTGTTGTTGTTGTGTAGTTAGAGTTTCTATTCAAGCCAAAACTTGCCAAGGAAAAGATGGATGGATCTAATTTGTCCAACTATTGAAAATGAATTATCAGAATATATGAACATTTGATCTTGCCCTTCATATATTACAGTTTTTGGCAATGGATTTTCCTTTTTGGGATCTTTTATATCGACTGCACTTAGTGTCACATTTGCCTCAATGGTTTCAATGCTCCTTCAGAAATATGTTTTGATCGGTTCTTTGTTATTTTTTTATGATAGTCAATTAGGCCTATGTATTATTTGTAATTTGAAGTTAGAATTATTTATTGGATTCACATTACATGGACAAGACCTAGTTTTTTGTTATGCTACCATCCCACATGATGTAGGGTTAAGATGAAGTCTTTTTTAAAAAGAATCAAATTTTTACAGGATGAGGGGTTAAGACCAAGTTGGTTCCTGCCTGGTATAATATTATTAGGAAAGTACATGCTCAAGAAAAGTAATTTTGAGTTTTTCGGGGAGCTATCACTTTTTCAGTTTTGCCGGTTTTGTTGTCATTAGTAATTGTATGGTTGCAGTTTATTTATCGTAAATTTTGTCTTCAGTTTTCATTTTATAGTCTTGCTGGGTTTTTCATAATGGACCAGGTAGCCCTGGTGATAGAGCCTAAAGACAGAGAAGCGAGTGTGATGTACAAACAAGCTTTAGATATTCTCTCTCAAGCCTTGGAAGTATGGCCACATGCTAATGTGAAATTCAATTACCTTGAGAAGATGCTCAGCAGTATTCAGCCATCTCAATCAAAAGATCCATCCACTACTCTTGCTCAGGGCTTAGATATCATGAACAAAGTTTTGGAAAAACAAGCACATTTGTTTATCAAAAATAACATAAGCCAGATTTCTCAGGTATGATATGTCACATCCTTTTTATTATGGAAAATGTACTCTAAAAAATCCCTCCTTTGGGTGGTTCTCTTTTAATAATCACACCCTGTGATTATTTTTGAAAAATCTGACCTTTACCCTTAGTCTTCTTCTAAAGATCTAAATGACCTGTAACTTGTTCTTTGGGTTACTTTTGGGTTTTTTCATTCAAAAAAACTGAAAAAGGTAATTAAAATTAAAGAAAAAGGAAAAAAGAGAAAGAAAAGGAATATAAAAAGCCAACAGTTCACACCTTCTCTTTCTAACCTTCCCACCACCACATTTCTCTCCTTCCACCTTCACACCTCCCCTCCCCCCGCGACCCCTCTCATGAAACCCCATTCTCAACAGTTCTGACACCAACTAGTTGCTAGGTAGCTTATGACAACATGTCCAAAAAAAAATTAATGAAACTGGTAAATTACCCAAACTAACCAAGTTCCACCATCCATGATTTATTCACTGCACCATTAAAAGAAAATTAAATAAAATTGCATACGACTCCAATGGAGCTTTTTTCCCTTTCATCACAAACACATTGGATCCACCTCATAACTATTTTTTTAAAAAGGAAACCAGGTACAAAAGGTAAGGGTTACATGGAAGATCTTTAAAAGAAAATTGAGAGTGAAGTTCGGATTTTTCAAAAATAATCAAAAAGTGGGATTTTTAAAAGAGAACCATCCAAAGGTGTGATTTCCAAAAGTAAATCCTTTTATTTTTGGTTATTTGGAATTATTATCAGTTTTGTTATTCATATTTTTTCAATTGCTGCAGATTCTTGAACCATGTTTCAAGTACAAAATGTTAGATGCTGGAAGGTCATTGTGTTCCTTGTTGAAGATCGTTTTTCTCACTTTTCCATTGGATTCTACTAGTACTCCATCTGATGTGAAGATTTTATGCCAGAAAGTCCAAGATTTGATTGAGAAGCAAATTGCAACTGTCACTGCTCCTCAGACTTCTGGAAATGATATTGCTGCTAACTCTATCAGCTTCGTGCTTTTTGTTACCAAGACTCTTATGGAGGTACAGAAGGACCTAATTGATCCCTCTTTATTGGTCAGAATTCTTCAACGTCTGGCACGTGATTTGGGATCAGCGGTTGGTACTCAAGCAAGACAGGTATTTGTTCTTCTCTATGCCCTCCTCTGCCCTAGAATTACCTTGTATTGTTTGGTATTGTGTACTTTTTGTTTGTAACTACTCAAGCGTTCATGTTCCATTTATATTTAATTCAGGGTCAGAGACTGGATCTTGATTCAGTTACCTCTTCTCGTCATGGTGCTGATGTTGGAGCTGTCATCTCAAATATAAAATCGGTCCTGAAACTTATTGGTGAAAGTGTCATGCTTGTGCCTGAGTACAAGAGATCTATCACCCAAATTCTTCATGCTTTGCTCTCAGAAAAGGTTGCTGATGCTAGTGTGCTACTTTGTATCTTGGATGTTATAAAAGGGTGGATTGAGAATGACTACTGTAAACCCACTGCTGCTGGCACAGCAACTACTTTTCTTAATGCCAAAGAAATTGTATCTTTCCTTCAGAAACTTTCACAGGTTGACAAACAAGCTTTCTCCCCATTGCAACTTGAAGAGTGGGACAAGAAGTACTTGGAACTTCTTTATGGGATCTGTGCCGATTCAAATAGGTATGCTAAAAAAATTGTCTTTCAGCAGGTTACTTCATTTCATCTGTTGACAATAGCATCTATGTGCTCCTTATCAAAAAAATATATCATCTTTGAGCAGATATCCTCATTCCATGAGGCAAGATGTATTTCAGAAAGTGGAAAGGCAGTTCATGCTTGGTTTGAGGGCGAAGGACCCTGAAACGAGGAAGAAGTACTTTATGCTTTATCATGAATCTCTTGGAAAAACGTTATTTGCTAGGCTGCAATACATCATTCAATTTCAGGATTGGGATGCTCTTAGTGATGTTTTTTGGCTCAAACAAGGACTCGATCTTCTTCTTGCCTTGTTAGTAGAAGAACAGTCAATTACACTTGCTCCTAACACTGCGAGATTGCAGCCTCTTGTTGCATCGAGTACTATTCCTGATGGATCTGCAATGCAGCACCAGGTTGCTGATGTTTCTGAAGTTCCAGAAGCTGTTCCGTTGACATTTGAAGGGCTTGTTCACAAGCATGGTCATTTTCTGAATAAGATGGGCAGACTACAGGTTGCTTTCCTCTTCCCCTTCTCCATTATGTTTTGCGGAGGTATACTTTGTTGTGATACTTGATATCCCTTAGCTTATATGCACGCTTATAGGTGAAACTTGAGATCTGTGCTGATCAATAGGAGATTCTGTACTTACACTTTTATAGGATTTGTATTACACTGCTACTTTACTATGCAGAAGGGAAATGAAATTTGCTACTTACCTCAGCAGCAGGAGAATGTCAAGGGCCAACATATTGCCTGGGCATCTGTGAAGCCTTAATCCATGTCTCTGGCACCAATGAAGTCCTCAAGCTGTGTCCACAACCCTCTGTCATGATTTTTTCTCTCTGTCTATTAGCTTCCTGTTATATGACTGCTCATCAGGGCTGGATATTAGTTTTCTATGTTCCTTTTACTAGATTTGCATGCAACTCTGTTTAAGAAATTCAGTTTGAAATGAGTCATTAATCTGTAGACAGAAGCTTCAAGAAGTTGAAGCAGAAATTAATATAATTATATCTTCTCTTGCAGGTGGCTGATCTTCTTATGCCATTGAAAGAGCTTGCTCACACAGATGCAAATGTTGCGTATCACTTGTGGGTATTGGTATTTCCTATTGTCTGGGTGAGCTTAAACAAAGATGAACAGGTTGCATTGGCAAAGCCTATGATTAGTCTCTTATCAAAAGACTGTCACAAGAAACAACAGGCACATCGACCAAATGTGGTGCAAGCTCTTTTGGAAGGTCTTCAGCTAAGCCATCCACAGCCTCGGATGCCTAGTGAACTCATTAAGTATATTGGAAAGACTTATAATGCTTGGCATATTGCATTGGCCTTGCTAGAGAGTCATGTCATGTTGTTTCCGAACGATACTAAGTGCTCTGAGTGTCTTGCTGAGCTTTATCGTTTGCTCAATGAAGAGGACATGAGGTGTGGGCTGTGGAAGAAGCGGTCAGTTACAGCAGAAACTAGAGCTGGTCTCTCACTTGTGCAACATGGCTACTGGCAGCGTGCTCAAAGTCTGTTCTATCAGGCTATGGTGAAGGCAACTCAAGGCACTTATAATAACACTGTTCCCAAGGCTGAGATGTGTCTTTGGGAGGAGCAATGGCTTTATTGTGCTGGCCAACTAAGTCAATGGGATGCCCTGTCAGATTTTGGCAAGTCCGTTGAAAATTATGACATTTTACTTGATAGCCTTTGGAAAGTCCCTGATTGGGGTTATATGAAGGATCATGTAATACCCAAAGCCCAAGTAGAAGAAACTCCAAAGCTCAGAATAATTCAGGCCTACTTTGCACTTCATGATAGAAATGTTAATGGTGTTGGAGATGCAGAAAACATTGTTGGGAAAGGTGTGGATCTTGCTCTAGAACAGTGGTGGCAATTGCCTGAAATGTCTGTGCATGCTAGGATACCTCTTCTGCAGCAATTTCAGCAGCTAGTCGAAGTTCAGGAATCAGCAAGAATTCTTGTCGATATTGCAAATGGAAACAAGCATGCTGGGAACACAGCTGGGCATGGAGGAATTTATTCAGATCTAAAGGATATTCTGGAGACCTGGAGATTGAGGACACCAAATGAATGGGATAACATGACAGTTTGGTATGATTTGCTGCAATGGAGAAATGAAATATACAATGGCGTCATCGATGCTTTTAAGGATTTTGGCTCGACTAATCCTCAACTTCATCACCTTGGCTACCGTGACAAAGCATGGAATGTCAATAGGCTTGGTCATATTGCTCGCAAACAAGGTCTTTATGATGTGTGTGTAACCATACTAGAAAAAATGTATGGTCACTCTACAATGGAGGTGCAGGTATGTGATTTTTCTTTTTTTTTTGTCTTTGCATGCATTTAGACTATTATTGATGTTGACTTTATCTTTGGTGTTTGTTATGTATATTGTTGCTAGCCTGCCAAAATCATTTGTCACTCCTACATCTAGTTCTTTTCATGGGTCTAGAAGTGATGGTGAGATGCAGGGATTTTACTACTTTTATCTATTTTGCAGGAGGCCTTTGTTAAAATTAGAGAACAAGCAAAAGCCTATTTTGAAATGAAGGGAGAACTGACCAGCGGTTTAAGTTTGATCAATAGCACCAATCTTGAATACTTTCCTGTTAAGCATAAAGCAGAAATTTTTCGCCTAAGAGGAGACTTCTTACTGAAGTTAAATGATTGTGAAGCTGCAAATCGAGAGTATTCCAATGCCATCAGTGTTTTCAAAAACCTGCCAAAAGGGTGGATTAGCTGGGGAACTTATTGTGACATGGTAGGTATCTTAGATCTGGCTTATAACGTTATGATGTTGGTCCGTTATATCTGAGCTCACTGCAAATATATACCCATTTTTCAGGCTTACAAGGAAACACAGGATGAAATTTGGTTGGAGTATGCTGTAAGTTGTTTTCTTCAAGGTATTAAATTGGGTATACCCAATTCAAGAAGCTATCTTGCTCGTGTTCTTTACCTTCTCAGCTTTGATACCCCTAATGAACCTGCTGGAAAAGCATTTGACAAATATTTGGATCAAATACCCCATTGGGTGTGGCTCTCCTGGATTCCTCAATTGCTCCTTTCCTTACAACGAACAGAAGCCCCGCATTGCAAGCTTGTCCTTTTGAAAATTGCTACAGTATATCCACAGGTTAGTTTCTATGTTCCATTCAGATGTAAAATCCCCGGCTCCCTTGGCAGCTCGAGACACAAAGTAGAAGAGAAATTTTGGAAGGGAAAGGAAGATATTGTTATGAGTCCTGCATAGTTGTGTAACTATTTTGCCATAATTTCAGGCTTTATACTATTGGTTGCGCACATATTTACTCGAACGTCGTGATGCGGCTAATAAATCAGAAATCGGGAGATTAGCTATGGCGCAGCAAAGAATGCAGCAGAATCCTTCCGCTTCTGGTGCTGTTTCACTTGGCGTGAATGATGGGGCTGCTAGAATGCAGAGTCATGGTGCTCCAGAAAATCAGGTTCATCAGGTGTCTCAACCAGGTAGTTCTATCACCTCCCATGATGGTGGAATGATAAGTGGTCAAGATTCAGAAAGGTCTGTTGCTGGAGATGGTTGTGCATCATCCAATAGTGAGCCACACCAGCAAAGTTCCTCAAACATTAGTAATGGTCAGAATGCATTAAGGCGTAGTGGTGCTTTGAGTTTTATGGCTTCTGCTGCCAGTGCTTTTGATGCTGCAAAGGATATTATGGAGGCTCTTAGGAGCAAGCATACTAATCTTGCCAGTGAACTTGAGGTGAATTATTTGATGTTTTTATGTTTATTTTTTCATGGGAAATCTGCAGTCTTTAAATCATTAACCTGACATCTTTGTAGGCTGATTTTAGAATACATACACGTCATCTTATATATATATTGTATGTAGCAACTGTTTTGCTGTTTGTGGTTTAATTTTAGTTCACATGTTCTTCCCTGTTGTGAGGACATTTGGTATGTGAAATTGTTTTTTCTTTGATATTTGGTATGTATTACAGATATTGCTCACAGAGATTGGGTCAAGGTTTGTCACTTTGCCAGGGGAGAGACTTCTAGCAGTAGTTAATGCATTGCTTCATCGGTGTTACAAATATCCAACTGCTACTACTGCTGAGGTTCCCCAGTCACTTAGGAAGGAGCTTTCCGGTGTCTGTAGGGCATGCTTTTCAGCTGATGCTGTGAACAAGCATGTTGATTTCGTGCGCGAGTATAAGCAAGACTTTGAACGTGATCTTGATCCAGACAATGCTTCTACCTTCCCGGGAACACTTTCTGAACTCACTGAGCGATTGAAACATTGGAAAAATGTCCTACAAAGTAATGTTGAGGACAGATTTCCAGCTGTGCTGAAACTGGAAGAGGAAAGCAGGGTTTTACGCGAGTTTCATGTTGTTGATGTTGAGGTCCCAGGACAGTACTTTACTGATCAGGTATAAAGAAATTTCCATCAGAGAGAAAGATTAGGTTGATTAACATCTTTTTTGTATTGAGTGCAAGCCTGCTCAAAGTGATTCAAATGATAATTTTTTTTGAACCTTTTGGTATTTCTAGTTTTTTCCTTAATTTTTCTGCTGAGACTTGTTTCATTCCTTAGGAGATTGCACCTGATCATACAGTAAAGTTGGATCGGGCTGGTCCTGACATTCCAATTGTGCGAAGACATGGTAGTAGTTACCGTCGCTTGACACTAATCGGCTCAGATGGTTCACATCATCATTTTATTGTCCAAACATCACTAACACCGAATGCTAGGAGTGATGAACGTATGCTTCAACTATTCCGTGTGATGAATCGCATGTTCGATAAGCACAAGGAGTCTAGGAGGCGGCATATATGCATTCATACCCCAATAATAATTCCTGTTTGGTCTCAGGTGTTCGTCATTACTGATTTGTTACTTTTCTTTTTGTAGAAGTATTAATGCATGCTGGAACCACGAGATAGCACTTACTTGCAAGTTGCTAATGCTCTGCCCCTTGAATACTCTTGCTTATTGGGACAAACTTTGGCATTGACTTGTGAATGAATGGTTCCTGAAATTTGATCTTTTCATCATTTACACCAAGTTCACTATTACTTGCTGTGGATCAGGTTCGCATGGTAGAAGATGATTTGATGTATAGTACATTGCTCGAGGTTTATGAGAACCATTGCGCTAGAAATAATCGTGAGGCTGATCTTCCGATTTCCCTTTTCAAGGAGCAGCTTAACCCAGCTATGGCTGGTCAAATTTCACCAGAGGCTCTTGTTGATCTCCGTCTCCAAGCTTATAATGAAGTAACTAGGAACCATGTGCCAGACAACATACTTTCACAGTTCATTTACAAGACACTGCTTAACGGCAACCACATGTGGGCTTTTAAGAAGCAATTTGCCACCCAGTTGGCTCTTTCGTGTTTTATTTCATACATGCTGCAGATTGGAGGAAGGTCCCCGAACAAAATTCTCTTTGCGAAGAACACCGGCAAAATATTTCAGACTGATTTCCACCCAGCATATGATGCTAATGGAATGGTTGAATTTGGTGAGCCTGTTCCGTTCCGTCTCACCAGAAATATGCAGGCTTTCTTTTCCCACTTTGGAGTAGAAGGGCTCATTATCTCTGCTATGTGTGCTGCAGCACAAGCTGTTACAACTCCTAAGGTGAGAATTCTCAGTTTTCATTTCTAGATATAAGTATATTACAACTCTCAATTGAAAATGAGGGCCCACCAAACTTCTTAACATACAAGTTAATTACAGGGGATAGATAATGATTTTTGTACCGTTTGTTATTGAGCCTAGGTGAATTATTCTTGGCTTTGAGGAGTTTTGGGTCTTTTGTCACTCCCGGGGATTCCCCTTAGACTTTATTTGCTTTTTTGGTTATTATATATAACTTTTTTTTCCAAAAAGAATAAAAACAATTACGGTGGAGAGTTGTGTTGTCCATTTAGTTGAAAAATAGAAAAGCCACGACAGTTTATATGATTTATATCTGCTATTGCAAGATAAAAACTAGAGAAAAGTATGCAATTCAAAGTATACACCTTCACATTGATTTTAAATGAATTGAAAAATTAGCATTAATTTCTTTACTCTGAATTATACAAAATATGCAGCAAAACAAGCATCTATGGCATCACCTAGCTATGTTTTTCCGTGACGAGCTGTTGTCATGGTCTTGGAGAAGACCACTTGGAATGCCTATGGCGCCCGTTCCTGGAGGTGGTCTAAGCCCTGCAGATTTCAAGCACAAGGTGACAAGTAACGTTGAGCATGCGATTGGCCGGATCAATGGAATAGCTCCCCAGAGTTTATCTGACGAGGTAAAAAGACAGTTTGTCTTCTATTCCTTTTTCAACGAGCTAATGTTAGAATGATATAGTTATATTGGTGTTGTGCTTGAGTTTTTGATCAATGCCAATAAGATCGATCTTAGTGAATAAACATTAAAATTGATATCGTTTTATACGTGTCACATTTCTTCGGAAACTGATGTTTTATGTAGGCATGTTCCATTATTTCATTATTTATGTTTTCTCCGTGTGGGTTTTTCCGAAATTCTTGTGCTTATAAATTTTTAAATCATCTGGTAAATATTTTCCCTCTTTTATTCTTTTCATGACTGGGAAAAATTATTTTGTTATCTGATTGGCTTATTTAGAATAAGCACATATATTCTTCTCATGTCAGCTTATTTGGGAAAATTATAGAATAGGGTATTCTCCTTTTTGTATGGATTTTCAGATTCTCTATTCTTCTCTCATGCTCGCATCTTTGTACTTGTATAGATGTCTTCTTATAGCATACGAGTAGTGGTACCAGCCACTTGGTTTCCTCAGAATTTGTTATATTGTCGATTCCTTTTGGTGTTCTTCCGTTCTTGGAGTAAACATTGTATTGTTCTGATGCATTGTAGGATGAGAACGCGATGGAACCCCCTCAATCTGTTCAAAGGGGCGTGGCAGAGCTCGTTGAAGCTGCATTGAGCCCGCGAAATTTGTGCATGATGGACCCAACTTGGCATCCTTGGTTTTAATCTAATTTTTCACGACATTTTTTGCTGGAATCTAACTTTGCTAGATTTCAGACTCCCTGAACTTGTGATTATTTACACAATGTATATATGCAGTCTTTTAGTTGAAGTTGATAAGGGCAATAAATCCCTGGTCAATCATATATGTGCATTTTCCTTGATCCTTGTTACTCCATTGGTCTATTAGCAATTATTTACATTATGATTAGAATTATTTATAGCTTATTAAAATATAAATTATAGTCGCAAAATTTAATATTTACAATCAAAAAGAGTAACCATCTTTGACCTTCACTTTTTAACAATATCTTATATCCCTTCAAACCAAGTTGACATATCCTCCAACTATTTTCCATTCTAATTTCAATTCCATTTTCAGTGAGAGCTAGTCTCAATGTCTCTCATTGAGCCGCTCCAAATTTTAGAAAAGAAAAAAGAAATGAATTATACAAATTGGTAACTAATGTGTAACCGCACACTTATTCGGTAGTGTTTTAGGATATTTCAAGTAGTTATTTAGGATACGTCAAGTAAGGACTAAAAGTATGTCAAGTATGCATCTATTATACATTAGTAGGCATTTAGGATATATCAAATAGGTATTTAGAATACCTCAACTTGTTTATTATTTATGAGACATCAAGTAGGATTTAATGTAACTCAAGTAGAGTTTAGGAAGTGTCAATTAGGGCCTAGGGATTTAAAGTACCTTAAGTTCAAGTTTGTGATACCTCAAGTAGTGATCATGTATATATGAATTAGGGATTATAATTTTTTAATGTGTTCAGTAGAATTTTACACTGTCAAATTGGGGTTTAAATTATACCAAGTTGGTGTTTAGTGAACCTTAAGGAAGAGTTTAGTATACCTTGAAATAGGGGTTAAGGTCCCAATATATATTTTATTACTGCATTTGCAAATTATTAATCATGTTTTTTCTATAGAACTTAGTTAATTGGCATCTCAAGTCTTAGCTCAATTGGTAGATCACTATAAAATTGCGTAGAATATGTAGGTTCGGCTCCTACATATACTATAATTACATTTATAAGGATAAGATTGTCTCTCCCATACTTGAAGTATCCTAAAATTCTAGTTAACGTATGCTAAATATTTATTTGACATATAATAAATGTCTACCTTTTTATAATCTAAAATTGATGTTATGTGAGTTTTAAATTTGAATTGGAATCTGCAAAATAAAAAATTGAAAATTAAAAAAAAATAAAATGTGATATTGTGGCTAATGTATAAGAAAACTAATCAAGATGTTTGGTTTGTTTAATAATATATTTTCTTCATTATAAAATTGCTATTGTTGAAAGATAAAAATAAGACTTTAGTCTCATATATTCACCTTGATCATTAAGGTAGCTTAATATAGTTCTCTCACATGTACAATATATATTATATTTATTCGTTTTATTTTTACAATATTAACGTAATATGCATTGGACTCTTAAATTTGACTTAATTTAATGTTTTAAGATATTAAATTATCCCAAGCTAAATAAGAACAACTTTATGATCGGTAGCTAAGCATCCAAATCAAACAACTTCCAACAAAACCAATCACAATATGGATCACAAATAACTCTTAAATTCGACCTAAGTTAAAGTTTAGATTTGTATTATTATAATATATAATAATATTAAATTATCCTATGCAAAAAGACCAATTTGAAAACTATCCGTTGAGAGTATGATGAAATGGAAGGAAGTAGTAGTTTGGCTATGGCGAACTTGAGAACCATGGGATTCAAATCAAAATGTTTACGTCAAAACCAATTATGGAGCGATTGATAATAAGGTGACAAGCATACGACTCTTAAACTTGACTTAAGTTCAATTTTAGATTTATATGATTACATAATGACATTAAATTATCCTATGCAAAAAGATCAACATCAAAACTATCAGTTGAAAGTTTAAGGACAAAAATAGTAGTTTGGCTATGTATCATATAATGAATGACATTAAATTATCCAACGCTAGGAGACCAACATGAAAACCTATTATGTCCAAATTAATAATTAGCTAGTGTCTTGATAGATTATCTATTTGAGAGACGTATTTCTAGCCCAATATCCATTAAAGATTAATACCTACTTACCATATTTTTAATGCATACTTACATTATTTTTTATTGTTTACTTATCGTATTCTTAATGTCTAATTTTAATATCTTAAATGTCTTCTCATTCTTAATGCTGACTTATAGTTTTTTAAAAAATATTTAATGAGTCGGTTCAATTAGAAAAGATCTGTCAAAGAGTGAAAGAGACCGTCTTCTCATAAGAATATTGCTTACTTACCGTATTCTTAATGCCTACTTTTAATATCTTAAATGTCTTCTCATTCTTAATGCTGACTTATAGTTTTTTAAAAAATATATAATGAGTCGGTTCAATTAGAAAAGATCTATCAAAGAGTGAAAGAGACGGTCTTCTCATAAGAATATGTGATTTAATAAGGTGACATGCATATGACTCCTAAACTTGGTCTAAGTTAGAGTTTAGATTTATATGACTCCTAATCATATGCTATGTATCATATGACTCCAAACTATCGGTTGAAAGTATAATGACGAGAACAATAATTTGGCTATGTATCATAATAATGAATGACATCAAATTGTCCATCGGAAAGAGACCAACTCGAAAACTAGCATTCAAATCAAAATGTTTCCAACAAAATCTAATATGGATTGATTGATTAAATCAATCAACAACAAATCTTCTTGAGAAACCTCAAATTTGATACAACCAAAAGTACAATAAAAAAACTCAAACTTGCTTAGTCCAAACCATTCAATTTCTTTGATCTTCATCTTCATCTTCATCTTGAAAACGAACATGTTTTCCTGTTGGAGTTGGCAATCCCTTTAAATGCAAAACTTCTTCATAATCCTCAACAAATTCATCATCACTATGATACACAAATCTTATATGTTTCCCCATCAATTTTGTTCCTTTCTTCTCAAAATCCATGGTTAAATTGCTTATTTCTTCACACAATTCATCAATACACAAACTATGATCCTCCATTTCTTCTTCATCATCGTCATAAAACTCACCATCTTCATCATCTTGATTCACTTCATCTTCACCCTCGTCGTCGTCTCGGATGCTTGCATTCACTTGAATAGACCATATTGAAGAATCATCATCATCCAAAGGCACTGTCTTTTCTTGGGTTTCTTGGGTAGTCACCACAGCTGATGAATCTGATGAGGAGTCTGATTTTTCAGAGAAATCTAGAAATAATGACCTTGATATTATATCTTCAGATTCTGATTGTTTCTTCTCATCAATTACTCCACTCATCACCTAATATAAGTATCCAAATCCACAAGGAACCATAGAATTTTAAGATAATTACATATACCATTGTAAGAAAACAATTTCACATGAAACAATCAATATATAATTAACACAAAACCAATTATAAATAAATCCATAAAAAATACCATCATAGCCTAAAAATGCAGTAACAGTCGTAATCACAATAACAAATCGGAATTAATGTGCTTATCAAAGCTCCTAACTATCAATCGAAAGCACAAGATATCTCTTAATATGACCAAAAACGGTTTTTAACAACCGATTCATTTATTTTGAAAAATCTTTACAAAGCAGTCCCGAGATGTGGTGCAATGTGGTCTTGCTTTCTTTATAGATGCCAATAACCAAATCAATAACAAACTTGTTCGTATCTTAAGTACCCTCAACGACTAAAAAAATATTGTATTTTTTTAGAAAGTAGCCAAATCGGACGATCACACGTAGTTGAGTATGGGTAATAGAGGCAAACTTTACAAGAGATTTAACAATAACCATAGAAGCTTAAATCAAACATCAAGAACAAGAAGTAAAGAACAAACCTGGGGAAAAATTAGTTGATCTTCAATCGGAGTTTCAGAAACAGGACTTAATGATTCAAACTCATCAACAGAGGAGAAATTCAGAATTTGTGGTGTATTAACCGGAGTTGGAGCAACAAGACTTGCCGGAGAATTAAAGATAGCTTTAAATCCATGGCGACCCCGGCCACAGTTTTGAATACAGAACTTAGAAATCTCAGCTTCTTCTTCAACCTTTTGCAGTAAGTTCTTGACTTGTCCTCGAAGCAAATCTTCGCCTGAACCAGGAGTTTTCTTGCAAAAATGAATCTTCTGTTTTGAAACATATGAAATTGGGGTTTCAATCAAATTTCCACTCGCAAGTCCAACAATTGGAGAATCATTTGTTATGTCGACTAATACTGATCGATCTTGTTTTGCTGTTCTTTGTCTTGATTTAGATAAGGACAAATCAGAATCTTCCATTTTTCCTGAAAAATAATCAAATTCAATTAATTAGCAAGGAATGGTAAATCCAAACAAGAAATTCAGTATAAAAGAAGAATTAAACTCGATTTACTTGTTGATTTGGTGTTGCTGTTGGTTAAAGCAGCCATAGGAGTCTCCATTGATGAGAAAGAAATCAAGAAATTTGAGGGTTAGGGTTTATGAATATTGAGATTACTAATTGATTTCAACAAAAAAACGAAAATCGGAGAGAAGGAGCGGAAAAGATTGGATAAACAAAGGAGTATGATAGAAAGCATAGAAGGAGAGGTTTTAAAGTGGAGAATTTGACCGTTGTATGAGATCACCTCTAATAAAAACTAGCCGTTAAGGTTTTGGATAATTCCATTTCTTAATACTCCATGATACTAATACAAAAACTATAAAATAATACATAATAATTTTTTAAGTTTTAGTATCATACATTCTATTAATTTTACTGTATAATAATAAAAAGTAAGTTTGATTGTATTAATTTCGAATCTAGAAATTTATTTTAAAAATTACAATATTATAGTAGGATTTTATAATGTTATTAAAATACATTATAGAGGATTATAATGTTATATGGTAATTATTTAGTCATGAAATATTCTATTTATTCATATTGTGCAATACAAGATATTGATTATGTAGAAAATTATTTTATTTTAAAAAAACATTTACTTTAAATTTTATTTTCATATGTAGATTAGTTTAATATGTGTTTGTATAAATTATTGATTTACAAATTTGTTGCTTTAAAAATAGTATGTTAGTAATTAATTAATTAATTCTAATAAGAAGATACAAAGTAGGATGTTTTCAATTGGAAAGTAATGTATACTTAATCACATTATATACTAAATCATGTCATTATATAAATATACACAGTCTTTAAAAGTAAATTAGTAAATATAAGCAACTATGGGTATATGCAATAATTAATTAGTTTAAATCCTATCATACAATTTAATAAAAAAAATTGGAGAATTTCACATGTCATCCACACGAAGGCCCCCTAAATTAAAATTTTTTTTGTTGATTTTGGGTTACGTGTTAAATAAAAATAAGCAATCTGTCATTTTTAGAAATTAAATTGAGTAATTTACCATTTCAAATCAAAATAAACTAATAATTTAAGTTTATTATACAATTTCATTACTCATGTTTAAGGTCATATATAAAATATTTAATTTTAGAAAAAATTATAAGAAACTACCTAATCTATCTAATCTCATATATTTCTCTGCAAATGACTACCACCTAACGGACAACGTTAGTTGACCGTTAAGTTTGAGGGTTTGACCAATTTGATAGGTTAAGTTGTTTATGTGGTAGTATCTCATTAGTCCTCATATTTTTAAATAATTTAAATTAAAACACATAAATTAACAAAATAAAAATAAAAGATATTTGACGTCATTTTTACCTATCATAACGATTTTTTTTAAAAACGGATGTCGTAATATCCTTATGGGGTAACTCTTTCGAAAATCCGGTCGAAACAAGTACTTATTCGCTTATTTTCCTATACGTAAACCGAAAAAGATATTTGACGTCAATCTTACATATCATAACGATTTTTTTTTTCAAAAAACAGACGTTGCAATTAACCTTATGGGATAACTCTTTTGAAAATTCGGTCGGAACACCCTTATGGGTAATATGCTGCTTCGAAAAATTAAATTGGCGAATAAGTACTTGTTTTAACCGAATTTTCGAAAGAGTTATCCCATAAGGGAATAACGATATCCGTTTTGTTAAATTATGTTGGGTAAAAATGACGTTAAATATCTTTTTTTTATTTAGTTAAATTATGTGTTTTAATTTTAATTATTTAAAAAACGAGGACCAATGAGATACTGCCACATAGACAACTTAATTTCTCAAATTGGTCAAACCCTCAAACTTAGCGGTTAATTAACATTTTCCGTTAAGCGGTAGTCATTTGTAGAGAAATATAACACATTAGGTAGTTTTTTTGCAAATAGAGTTATAGATTAGGTAGTTTCTTTTAATTTTTCCTTAATTTTATTGTGCAAATAAATAATTTTATATCACCATATCTTAACAATTATTACTTCATTTTAGTTTTTTATTATTATTATTATTATTATTATTATTATTATTATTATTATTATTATTATTATTATTATTATTATTATTATTATTATTATTATTTGTATTATTATATGTATTATATATATGAAAAATTATTAAAAACTACCTAATCTATAGAAACTTCTGCAAAAAACTACCTAATCTAATTTTTTTTTCAAAGAACTACCTTAAATGATACAAACGTTTGCAAAAGACTACCAGATGACGAAAACCGTTAGTTGACCAGCACGTGTCTCACGTGATTTACTTAAGGCATTGATTTCTTCTGTCTGAAAACACAATTTTTCCCAATTATTTCCTCTTTCCCCTTGAAATCACAAGAACCCTAATTCTTCCTCTTTCCCTTTCAACCCCTAAAAACCCTAATTATTCCCCAAATTAAATTAAGATATTTTCTTGTTTGATTGGCAAATGTATTTGTCTACTCTTTTCTGAGTGAAATTCTTGAATGGCTTAACAGAAACAGATTGGGGTACAATCTCAATTGCAATCAACCCTAATTTTTATGAATTATCTTATCAAATTACAATCTATCTGAAACACAATGATCAAAATCATCATCAAATCGCAATCCCAACCAATAAATTCATTTTCTCTTCAATAAGAAATAATTCTACTGGTGAAATTGTTCTAATGTGGTGCTTCATAGAAGGGATTCTGATTATACGGAAATGTTGGAAGTGGAAGAGAGAGATTGGGAAAATTCTTTGAGTTTAAATTCAAAAAATATTTATTATGATTTGAATTATGGAGGTTTAAGGAGATTTAGCCATGATGCTGCTTCTTCTTCTTCTGCTAATGGAAGAAGTATTATTAGTTGTGATGATAAAGTTTATCATAGACAACGATGTGATATTTGCTCCTCCTTCAAAGCTAAGTTCATCATAGAAGGAATTCGGGATTTTCGAACCACTGCGGGTCCCATTGCTCCTCCTTCAAAGCTAAGACGACGCCGTAATTAATGGAGTATATATAGTTTGTTATGGCCGGTCTTCAATTGTGAATAATCCTAAAGCAATTAATGATAGGTTGATTTTAATTTTGGGTTTGTTCATGGATGATTTTATTTTTAGTTTAGAAAAATAATGCCCTCCTTTTGTCAATTTAATTTTTTGTAGGTTAGAACAAATGAAATTGTTACTTTATTGAGTTTATTCTATGTCACATGTCTTTCACATGCAAAGTCAATGCCTCATTTGACGGTCAACTAATGGTTTCCGTCATGTGGTAGTCTTTTGCAAACGTTTATGTCATTTAAGGTAGTTTTTTGCAAAAAAAAAAAATTAGATTAGGTAGGCTTTTGTAAAAGGTGCTATAAATTAGGTAGTTTTTAATAATTTTCATATAGACAGTTTATTGTTTTTAATAATTATGACACACACTATAAACTTCGTGCAATGCATGGGGTTTTATACTAGTTTATTATATACCGTAAGTTTATTGTTTTTATAAACTAAATAATTTGAATAATTTTATAAAACTCATCAACTAGAAATATTTCTTGCTTCGAATGATATAAATAAGGTTAAAATTAAAATTAACATGAGTTACACATTTATTAAAATTTACCAAACTTAGAAAACAAATGGTATAATTGATTTGAATATTAAAATTGAACTTCTTAAGGATTTTTTTGAGCAAAATATTTTTAAATGACTGGTTAGTTAAAGAGAATTTAGATTTTTCTAGGGTATGATAATGGTTATTGTGAGTAATTGATTGTATATTTTTCAAATAACATAGAAATTGAAAATTTTATATAGGAGCTATATATTTTTCAAATAACATAGTAATTGAATAATAATAGAATAAAAAAAGATGAGGCAAGAGAGATGACTCTGCTATAATAATTACTTAGTTTAATAACATAATTTACTGGAATATTAGTTCAAAAATATTGTTTACAATTTTTATTTGTTTTTATATCTTATAATATATATTTATTTCAGTTATAATTTTTTTTTCATTAGCTTTATCATCGTCGACACGTGATTGCAGTTTGTCCCAAAATACTTAATAAAAGTATCTTGATTATTTCTAATGTTTGTGAAGACCAATTAATTTATGAATTAACAAAATTATTAGTTTTATTTTTTTAATTTTATATATAATATCAAAAATTTTAAAAAGGTCTATTTATATGTTTGTTTATATATATATATATATATATATATATATATATATATATATATATATATATATATATATATATATATATATATATATATATATATATATATATATATATATATATATATATTAAATTTAGGATCTAAAATCAAACAGATTAGAAGTTGACTTAAATATCATGAAGTAGGTAGGTAGGTAGGTAGGTTTAAAGAAAGGAGCAAAAACAACCAACTAGGCAACCTTATAAAATTACTTCGTTTTTCCTCAAATATCCTTTCACTTTAATAAAGTTTGGGTTAATCTTGTATGGACTTACACCTTAGAGTATGTATAATTTTAAGATATAAATAAATTAATTAACATATTGGTTTTTAATGAAACAACTACTTGTGAAAGACTGTTGTCGTCTCTCATTGAGATAGTCTCAAAACAAAAAGTTTATATCCTAAAATTTGTATTAGTTTGACTATTTGATCGAAATATATTTAATTATAAAATCATAATAGATGGTCTCAAAACAATAAGCTTATATTTTCAAAACTCAAAAAGTATATACGAAAAAAACACAAATTTGTATAAGATGGGCTATTCAATTGAAACGAAGTTCACAACAAAACCGCTCAATATAAATGGTCTCAAACCAACAAACTATTAGATGATCTCGAAGCAACGAGCTGATACATGATCTCAAAACAAAGAAAAATATAAAAAATATATTTAAAAAAAAGAACAAAAAATTGTAAAATTCTAAGTATAGCAAATTATAAGAAAGTAGAACTAGTAGTTGGCGGTACAACACGAGAAAAGGACTGTGTGGTATTACCATCAACGTGGGAATCCATACTTAGTTGTTAGCTGCCCTTTTCTCGGCAATCTTCCTTATATTTAACTACCCATCAAAATTCAAACAAACCCAAAAACCCATTTCAAATCTCCATCAAAAACCCACAAAAATGGCCGAAAAGCCCACAACACTTACAGCATTAGAAGGGGAAACTACTCTGAATCCAACCTTTGTTCGTGATGAAGATGAAAGGCCAAAGGTTGCTTATAATGAGTTTAGTAGTGAAATACCAATCATTTCTATTGAAGGAATCGATGAAAATGGAGAAAAAAGAAGTGAAATTTGTAGGAAAATAGTGGATGCTTGTGAACAATGGGGGATTTTTCAAGTGATTGATCATGGGGTTGATGATAATCTTATTGATGATATGACGCGTTTGGCTAGAGAATTCTTTGCTCTTTCGCCTGAGGAGAAGCTTAGGTTTGATATGTCTGGTGGGAAGAAAGGTGGTTTTATTGTTTCTAGCCATCTTCAGGTATTTTTTTTGACAGTGTATCGTCTCCTTTGCGTTTTGTATTCTATTTGATTTGCTAATTTATTTCTTAATATAAAATATATTTTTATATTGATAAAAATAATATTAATTTGATGAATGAATAGTGTTAAAAAATTATATCGACCTTGAAAGTAAGGGAGTATTACTTTTGTCAAATTGTTCATTTTTGTGGTGATTGTGTTATAATAAGACTAGATACATACCCGTGCTACGCACAGAGACGAGTGAAAAAAAGTTTTTGAGTTATTTTTATACTTGTATAATATTTGTTTTAATGATCATTTACATTAAAAATTCAAAAGAAGGTTATATATCAATTTTGTTTCTTCATTAGTAGTTTCTATAGATTATAGAAGTGAGATCTTATAT
This sequence comes from Amaranthus tricolor, assembly GCF_026212465.1. Lineage (NCBI taxonomy): Eukaryota > Viridiplantae > Streptophyta > Magnoliopsida > Caryophyllales > Amaranthaceae > Amaranthus > Amaranthus tricolor. Next base: position 11,512,459 of record NC_080055.1, read on the forward strand.
TTATTTTTTTAATTACTATAATAAATTTTATTTTATTTTTTAATAAATTCAAATAAATTTGTTTTATAATAAAGCTAAATTTTGTTTTTTTTTTTAAATAATTGAATGATGTTTTGAACTGTGTTTAAAAAAGTTAAAAATATTACAAATTTGGTCTCATTTTAAGATCTTGAAAAAATATTAATGTTAGTATAATTTTTTTAAAAATATATTTATTTATAGGTGAAATTACTATTTATAATAAAACTACTTTTTAAAGAAAATAAGAATATGAAGTAGATAAGTAGCAATTACAGAATTTGCATGTTAGAGTAATTATGAAAATATAATTATTCTACAGCTTGTAAATAATTTTGTTATTTCAAGATATTATTCGCTTTTATTTTCGAAATAATATTAGAAAATAAAACCGGTTTACAAATTTAGTCACATTTTATTTTTGCTATATCAAAAAGTTATTCTATTTTACTAAGGTAAATAATACAGAAATAATATTGATTACCAAATCTTCTTCTGCACACTTAATTGTACTATATTAGGAGATGATTTTCACTACAAATTCAGCTGCCACATCAGCATAAAAATGAGCGGAAAATTTTTCTTTTAAAGTCTGACACGTGTTAGTCCTGTTTCTTCATTAGTAGTTATATAGAAGATTATAGATTATAGATAGATATGAAGATAATTGAGTTAGTGGTTGAATATTTTTTATCCTTGTACACACCTATAAGGAACTATATTCTGGATTTGAAACTGTTACAAAGTTTGAAACTTGTCTCTGATTGGTTGTATGGGATGAATTAGAAATTTGAAAGAAATTTTACTTTTACGGTCCGTTAGTATTAAATAGTGAAAATAGTAATGAAAAGTTAGTGTGATTGTGATAGGAATATCTTTTGACAAGTTGTATGGTCATATGCATGTTCTCCTTCAATAAGTTTATTTTCTTCACAAAATTAATGGAGCATTGTGAAAAAAAACTTTTTTATTATATGCATATTATGAAAATTTATTCTAATTTTTATTACCACAGTTTCAATACCAATAACCAAATTTGCCGTTGACGATATGATTATAGATCTTGGGTGACTTGAGACTTGAGAGTTGGGATGATCTTTGTGATCTCATAAATGAGACACCTAATTAACGTAACATATATTGGTTGTATATATTACAGGGAGAAGCTGTACAAGACTGGAGGGAGATAGTAACTTACTTTTCATACCCAATTAAGAACAGGGATTATTCAAGATGGCCTGATAAGCCAGAAGGATGGATTAAGGTAGCAGAACAGTACAGTGACAAGTTAATGGCCTTGGCTTGCAAGCTCCTTGGGGTTTTGTCTGAGGCAATGGGTCTTGATACTGAGGCACTCACCAAAGCCTGTGTTGATATGGACCAGAAAATGGTGGTGAATTACTACCCTAAATGCCCACAACCCGACCTCACCCTTGGCCTTAAACGTCACACTGACCCTGGTACCATCACCCTGCTCCTCCAAGATCAGGTTGGTGGGTTGCAAGCGACTCGCGATGGTGGTAAGACTTGGATCACAGTCCAGCCTATCCCTGGTGCCTTTGTTGTTAACCTTGGGGATCATGGCCATGTAAGTCCATCCAATCTGTTTTTTTTGTCTTAGGATACTAAACAAAATAGCCATACTTGCTAGAAAATAGGTTGAACCTACTAAGCTTACAAGTACGTCCAACTTAGGTGCCGTTTGAGATTGGATTTATGCAACTTTACCCGTATTAGTGATAACAAAGAGATTCTTGTTTTCTAATTGATATGCTTAACCTTTTAGCTGAGTTGGTCTTTTGAGATAGTATTAGACAGTGTAACATAATTTGCCAGTTAGTTTGCTTTTTGAATTCGCAATCCCTTAAAATGACCCTAAAATAACCCAAAACTGACCATGATTCCTTTTTCTAATTCGCAATACGTAAGATTAGTGAATCATGAGACAGTGGTATTAGAAGCCAATATGATAAAAGGTCACAAGTTCATCTCATTCGCCCCTAATTTCAAGTGAATCAGTTAGTGTCAGGTACGAGTAACTCATGTGTTGTTGCGAGAGAGGTGATTTCAACTATTAGCTTTAACTTTTTGGTTGAGTTAGTTTGTTTTGACATATTTCACCCTATAATAACTATGTTATTTACTTTGTTTCCAACATTGGGGATGGAAGTTTTTGAGCAACGGGCGATTCAAGAATGCAGATCACCAGGCTGTGGTGAACTCAAACTACAGCAGATTGTCAATAGCAACATTTCAGAATCCGGCACCAGAGGCAATAGTATATCCATTAGCAATACGAGAAGGAGAGAATCCGATCCTAGAAGAGCCCATCGCCTTCACGGAGATGTATAGGAGGAAGATGAGCAAGGACCTCGAACTTGCACGCCTTAAGAAACTCGCTAAGGAGCAAAAGCAGAAGCAAGAGGAGCTAGAGAAAGCTAAGTTAGAGTCCAAACCCATAGAAGAGATCATAGCTTAATAATAAACTTCATCTTATATCATGGTTAAAAAAAATTGTAGTAGTGTATTTATGAACTACATTTTACCTTGTTGATTTAGCTAAAAGTTGATATGGGTTCCTAGATTTGGTTGATAATTGCCATTTAGATAGATGGTGCAAAAAATGATCTAGTTGATAACCAATTAAAGCTTTCATCTTTTCTATTCGGTTTCCTTGAGCCTTTTTCATGTAAGTTGGATTTCTTATATGGAATATCAGCCTAGTTAAAAATTTATTATAAAAAAAAAATAAATAAAAAAAAAAAATAAAAAAAAAACCTTTTTTTATTAAAAATTTCCAAAATAACTGTATAGAAAAAGTTATTCTCAAAATAAGTGATCATGCATTCTGACATAGTTCATTGTTATCATGAGGGAATAAAGGTAACTCAATTTTTTTTGAAGTGTCCTATTATTGGTAATAGTGAATAATGGAGTGTTAATCAAATAAAATTTTAACTTCTTGTTTACTGTAACTAATAATGATTAAGGAGTTACATTGTTTGACGAACACTTATGTGTTTTGTTGTAACTAAAGTTCTTCTAATTTCATTGTATTTGATAACACTAATTCACATCAAAAAAGATTTTTTTCTTCAAAAAAAAACTCCAATAAATTAATTCCCTACAATTTAGTTATACTAAAATATTTTGGAACAACCTTGAGTTGATCAAAGGTAAAATTTACATTCATTTTTGTGTTTTTATGTTCATTTTAGTGTTTATTTGTAATGTATTTGTTCCTTTTAATGTTGGCCACGAAATTTCAAACTAAAGCTCACTTGTTCATCCTTGTTTGATAAAAGATACTTATCTACAGATTTTTGTGCTTCGCTTATTTTAAATGTTGAATATTAGTTGTTGATAACAAATTTGAATAATATAATTTATTTTTAGCCATTAATTACTTTTTTTAATTTGAACTTAATGGTGATAATATATGTAGTTGTACCTATTATATTTTGCTTATGTCATACATTTAACAATGACTTAGATGTGATGTGTTTATTTGTAGAAAATTCTATCTTTTGGTATGACTACGTTATGTTTTTGAAATATAGTATTTTAAACAAGTAATAAAGATGTTGAGTATGTTGGCGGTAACTAGTAAATGTAAACTATTTGTATGCAATTTGATCATGAAATTGAATGAATTGAAACTTCATATATGCTTACGAATTGGTATTGACTCTACAACTAGAATAGTAAACTTGAGTTTTAAATATAGAACGACAGATGGAAAAATCTTAGAATATCTCATTGATGATGATGAGGCATTAGAGGCTATGTCGGAACATTCAAGTCTACGTTTATTCCTTCTTTAGAGTTGTATGTGAAAAGAGAACCTTTGTACACTTTAGAAACACAACAAAATATGAATGTAACTTCCTATATTCCTTCTTCTACGCCTATGCCATTTAACCCAAAAAAGTCAAAATCCCTTTATTCCATCATCATCATATTCCAATTGAACCACTTAAGATGGAACTTGTATGTGACGTAGAACTTAACATAGGAGCAACAAATGATGAAGCTAATCGGGAGTCAGGTAATGATAGTATTGATGTTAGAAAAGCTACTTCCGAGGATGATGTGCCTGTGAATATGGATGTTTCTGCCAATGACATTATTGTAGGTAATACTATAATTGTTGCTCCTAAACCCTATGACCAAGTTCCTCCACTAATTGAACACATAGAGGATGACTCTTAGAGGTCAAGTGATAAAGGAGATGAAACTGAAAACTTAAAGCTAGGAAAAATTCATATTCATATGCATGGTAGAGCTAGAAAACTAAGAGCTAGAAAACATACAAAGAGAAGCAAGAGTCTTGTGTTTTAGTGAGCGACAACTTTGATAATAATAATAAATAGTGCGATTACAAATTGTGTTGAGCAACACCCAACAATTAAGGTGTGATGCGACAGATGGTAATATATATAGTGTTGAGCAACACCCAATAATTAAGGTGTGATGCGACAGATGATAATATAGAATTAAATAATCCAACTAATACTACTACATATTATGGGTATATAGAGTTAGAGTTATATTAAATAATTAAATTAAATAAAAAATATGATTAATTCATATAAATAAAGAAATTATAGTTATATACCTTAATAAACTTGCAATCAATATATATTTTGATAGAATACTAAAGAGGAGAATGAGACTTTGGATGTATCGTAAGTAAGCATTTAGATAAATTTTTATAGAATACTTGTTCACTGTTAGTAATAGAGTACAAGTAATGACTAGTTGGAGGTTGGAGCGGTCACAACGGTAGCAAAAGTCTATGAAACTTCTGTTCACTGTTACTAATATCGAATAGCAATCCCCCCTCCAACCCCAAGACTTTTATTGACTTTTAAAATTGTCCTAACTTTGTTCATTGTTATTAACATCGAACTAAGCCAATACTTAAATCTACCAAACATTTCCATAAATAGTTGACATTTTCAGTTAGTTTAAAAGCTAATAAAAACAACCAACATTTTCAATTGGTCAAACAAATCAACAGCCAACAAACAAATACTCCATTGTAGGAATATAAAATCCTTGTATTTAGGTCGTTTTATTGAGAGATGATCTATCCCAACAGTTGCTAATCATCATACAATTAAATAAAAGAGTTGCTAATTGACAAATGTCATGTTTAATATCACTCTTGCCAAATGGCAAAGTATTATAGGTGTTCTACTTATGTAGCATTAACTTTACAACTGAAATTATATAAAATCATACAATTAAATAAAAGAGTTGCTAAATGAAAAATGTTATGTTTAATAGCACTCTTGCCAAATGGCAAAATATTATAGGTGTTCTGCTTATGTGGCATTGATTTTACAATTAGAATTATATAAAATTAAACAAAAATAATTATTACCATATTAAAGATCATTTGTGACAATTAAGTCCCTATAACTAGTTGTTTTAGTAAAGTTTTCGAAAATGGTATAATTACAACATTATATATCTTTATAATTTTAGGTGTATTTTTAAAAAATGATTACAGGTTAATCAATAATGAACTACTCTTGAATTTTTATTGTAAAAATTTAAATAAAAAACTAAAGATAATGTTTTATTTAGATGTTAATATATATTTAAATATTTGTGCAATGCACAGGTTATCTACAAGAATATAAACTCTTTATTCCAAGGTGTTTGATGATCTTTTACGAGAATCATAGTAATATAATTACCTAATACAACAACCACTATGCATGTGTCGTATTGAGAATAAAAAATGAAAAATAATAAAGAGATGCCACATGTATGTCGCAAAATAAATTTGAGAACGCATATTTGCATATCCCATAAGGATAAAATAGGCTAATTTTAAAGCTTTTGATTAAAGCTATTTACATACTTGGCTTTTTCATGAATTGGTAGGATGATAGTATCTTTCAAAAATGATAATTACTATATCAAATACTATAAGCTTTCTCTCATATGTGCATCCCTCTTTATTTTTATTTCTATTTTCCATTAATGTATCTTTCTCTTTATTTTTTGAAAAAACCTTACAATGATTATTTCTTTGATATATTTTGGGTGTTTTTGAAGACAAATTAGAGATTTACCATGTAGAATACAAATAAATTTAAACTTCTTCAAGGTATATGTGTCATTATAATTTTTTTGAGTCAATTTAGGTCTAAAAATTAATATATTTGGGGTTTTAGTTTCGAATTTTTAAAAATATGGTTTACAATTTACAGTTTGTGAAATTAAGATTTTTTGGGTTTTCAAATTGATAAGAGATGTCGTGAATTTTAGACTTTTATGATTAAATGAAATTCGAATTTTTTATTTTTGACTTTAAATTTGGGGAACGTATAATAGGGGTCTTTATATGGGTTTGATAAATAGGTGTTGAATTTTATTTTTCGTTTGATTGCTTTTGAAATCATTCAGCTTAGTTAAAAATGCTTACAGTGGAAGTATGAAGTTTCAATTAAACTTACCTATCTTTCAAAAGGGTAAATTTTGGTTCAGAATTTGTTTTTTACCTACAAGTACATCTGCGTATACACTGAATCTAAATAGTTAGTAATTCTTTGACAAAAATAGGTAGTTTTATAGAAATCAATAAAAAGTGTGCTAAACCATGCGGGTGAAGTATATTTAATCTTTATCACAAATTCTTGTGAGAGACGGTCTTTTTGAGAGACTTTCTCTAATTGGCCCGGCCCATTACATATTTTTTAAAATATTGTAAGTAGGCATTAAGAATGATGTAAGTAGACATTCACAATATTGAAAGTAGTCATTAAGGATAGGTAAGTAAGCATTAAGAATAATGTAAGTAGTCATTAAAAATATGGTAAGTAAACATTAATCTTTAATAAGTTGGGCTTGAGATATGTCTGTCAAAGAAACGGTCTTTCAAGAGACTAGTTATATCTTAATTGTCGATGCTAATAATTGATTGGTAGAAGGGGCTAAAACTCAACAAATTTAAATTGCTAACAAGAAATATATAATTATAAAAAACTTTATAGAAATATAAAGTAACAGATACCGTGCATAACATGGGTACTATACTAGTAGCTGTTAATTTAGAGACCTTTTATTTTAAAAAAAATTAATATTATAAAAACTAAACGGCTATTTTTACTTCGATTAATTCTGTCATTGTTACGTAAGATTTGGTTCCTCGGCCCATGGTGTAATCATATAAACATGTTCGCCCTTTTCATTTTATCGCCACCCCCTAATGAAATTACGATTTTGCCCCTAGACTTAAAATTTCTTACATATACTCTAACCTCACTAAATAACACCTTTATCACACTTAAAACACAAAATTACAACATAAAATTTTTGGAGCAAAACCTAAGGAATTCAATCCGCGAACAAATAATCGAGGTAATTTTTATTCGAATCGTATTATTTTTTTTTTAAAAAAAAGTGAGTCGCACGCGACTCGGCTGCGGGTCAGTCGCACGAAACCCGCGGCCGAGTCACGGGTTTCGTGCGACTCACCCAAATTTTTTTTCCTTTTTTTTAAAAAAAATTAATAAACTTATTATTATTATTATTATTATTATTTTTTTTTTTATTATTATTATTTTTATTATTATTGTTGATGTTATTATTATTATTGTTATTGTTTTTAATTTTTCTTTAAATATTGATATTATTATTATTATTATTATTTTTATTATTATTATTATTATTATTATTATTATTATTATTATTATTATTATTATTATTATTATTATTATTATTATTATTATTATCAAATTTTATTTTTCTTTTAAATATTCTTTTTAATTTATTTTTTTAAATATTATTATTATTATTATTATTATTATTATTATTATTATTATTATTATTATTATTATTGCGTTTATTATTATTATTATTATTATTATTATTATTATTATTATTATTATTATTAACTTTTTATTTTTCCTTTAAATATTATTTTTATTATTTTTGTTGGTGATGTTGTAGTTATTATTGTTATTGGTAGTAAATTTTTCTTTAATTTTATTTTTAAATATTGTTTTTGTTATGAGTGTTATGATTATTATTATTGTTTTTGATATTATTGTTATGATTATTATTATTGTTATTTTTATTATTATTGTTATTATTATGATTATTGTTAATTTAGAAAAATTATTACAATAATAATTATAATTAAAATTTTGTTAAATTATATTTGTTGATAATGATTAGTTAAACATTGTTGTTGTTAAATTATATTTGTTGATAATGAGTAGTTTAATATGTTAATTAATTATTGTCTTTTGTTCATGTGGTTAATTTAACGTAACATTTGATTATTTTTATTTATTATTAATAGTTAATTAAATTATCAAAATAGTAGTAAATGGCTGTTAGTCAAGAGAAAGGAAAGGGTTTTTTTAGACACTTGTTGAGCGAGAATAGTTCTAGGCGTACCCTACTCAGAGGAGACCCTCATGAGAGGGGGATAACGGGTTCTGCTAGGAGAGCTAGGCAGTAAGAGGCTGCCAGACACAGTGAGGCCGAACGGTCAAGTACGCTGCACCATGTGCGCTCTCAGTTTGATGACAAGGCTAGCGTCCAGAGTAGTTGAGGGATTTCTAGTGATGATGATGATGATGATGTTGACTAGCAAGGCGCTGTTGGTCGCCCAGTGGATTGGACTGTTGTCCGCAGAGTCGACGGTAAATTCACACATGCCGCCCGTAGTTCTGAGCATGCCAGACGTAGTCACGTTGATGATGAGCCGTCACGGGGGAGCAGGCGCTCACAGTCTGCTGGAACGGACTGGTTGGTCACATCGCCCCAGCCCGGGGGGCCCACAGATAAGCGCCTGATACCCAACTATGGCGGTCACATAGCTAAAGTTATTTTTGACGGCTCTGAGAGTACGCCTCCGGTTCTGGAGTGCCGTAGTAGAAAGAAGCCGTTGGAGACGATCATCTGACTGCAGGATATGTCTGATGCGCTTTATGATGTTCTACCTGCCACTCCCCTCGGCTGGCTACCCTACATTATGCACCAACACATTAACTGTGCTTTGATATCGGCCTTCGTGGAGAGGTGGTAGCCGGATACGAACACCTTCCACATGCCATGGGGAGAGATGACGATTATGTTGCATGACGTGCAACGCATATTGGGCATAGGTATTGAAGGTTCACTGTCGGCTGAACCTACTGAGGGGGAATGGAAGGGCGCTATTGTTGGTCTGTTTGGGGAGCCCATGTCAGAGCTACGACAGAAAGGTATATTCGCCAGCGGTGGCATCAACGTTGCTAAAGTTATGCAGTTGTGCCACCTGTCCCAGGCTATGGAGACCCAGTCGACAGCCTATTACATGGCTATTGTCGGCTCTACACTGCTGGCGGATAAGACCTGAACCGGTATGCGACCTCACCCGATACTAACCGTCAACATTGATCAGGATGAGATCGCTTGGGGTGCGGTGACGCTGGCCTACATGTATTGGCAACTGGGAATGGCGTCTAGGGTTTGTTGCAAGACCATTGTTGGTTGCCTGACATTGCTTCAGACATAGATTTACGAGTACTTTCCGTCCTTTCGCCCTCATCCTCGTCAAGCAGATATGCCTAATAAGACTAGGGCGGAGATGTGGTCCACGCCCAAGCCAGGTCGTGACATCAACAGGCTGAGGGGCTGCAGGAGTATATTGGACTCTATGACGGAAACTCAGGTATTGTACATCACATTCACATCACACTTTGTTATTCATGTTATTTTAATTTGTAGATTATTTGTATATGTTAATTTTGCTTGTATGCAGGTGGAATGGACTCCGTACATGAATTCTCCAAGGGCATTGCTAAATGAGCAACCATGCACCACCTACATCGGGGGTATCACTTGCTTTAATATCGTCGAGGTGTATTTGCCGGAGAGGACAATGCGACAAGTCGGCTTTATGCAGGCTATTCCCCCCTCCTATCAGACCAACCCAAGCTGTATGACCGGCACACTGTACCTATTTTGTGACCTTTGCTTCTCCGCCTATTTACACGGAGGCATGAAGTAGGTTCCCCTATTGTGGACGCCTTGGTGATCAGACACTTCGTCGGGTATTTGTTCCATCAGAGGCTGAACCTAGTTACGTTGACTGATTCAGAGTGTCCTCCCACCCATACGACCTCCCCAGTGAAGGAGCGAGTGCCGGTTTTGGTCCAGCTGAAAGCAGAGCGGAATACGTTAGTTTTTTAATTTATTTGTTTTCTATTATGTATTTGTGTTATTTAGATGTTGTTTAATATCTTATTCACACCCTTTTTCTTCTTTTTTTTATACAGTTTCTAAATGAATGGCTGAGTCGAGTCGCTCCATTGGTGAGACTGCCTCGATTTGCGGAAATGACCCCCCGGGAAATACATGCTTTAGATGTATACGTTTGTGATATTAAAGATTTATTTGCCGAATGGCAAGCTTTTAAGGAGCATGACCCTTCATAGACTGTTGGTCTTTGTAATTGAAAACTAATTTACATCAATGCTCATATTTATTTATATCAATGCTTTTTACATTATAGTTAAATTAATTTACATCAATGCTTTTATTAATTTACATCAATTCTATACATAATGAATTCCATCCACGTATTGAATCCCATCTACATGTGTAGTTAAACTAAATAATGATGTACACAATAGTATCACTATGGACTATCTACAAATTGAATCCCATCTACATGTGTAGTTAAACTAAATAATGATGTATACAATAATTACACTATGGACTATCTAAATTTACAGCATCTTCAGCGGTGTTATTACGTTGTGGTGGTCGTGGCCCGTATAGTCTATTCCAAAGCAAAATCCTGCTACTAAAATGTATTTCTATATGTCTGGAAGAATTGTCAACTGCTTCTCTCCATGATTGCTGGACTGGCGGCAGTGGAGATGAATTCTCGTTCATTAATAGTTGAACAAAATAATTTATATTCACCCAACATATATATATAACTTTATTTACACCATGCACACCCGCTGCTTTCCTTAACGGAAGAACCAAACAGTTGTACATCGGATAACCGTCAGCAGAACCATAATAAGCAACGAAATGTTGCTACAGAGTACAATGCCATCGACGCTTCCATCTAGTGAATATAAGGAGCAGGTCCATTGCTGTGTGAACCAATTTTGAATATAGCATTGTCTAACGCCTGCTCCGATAGATACACACGTAGGTATTACTCTCTGTTCATTTGCATTTCCATGTGCATTGCACGTCTTAAAAGAGGCCATGCCTCCTCGCCTCCCAACTCTGTGACGGCAATAGCTCTAAAACCACAGTTACCATCATCTATAACATCAATCCAATAAAACAAGTAAGGAGGGAGAATGTGCGGGATGTGATTGGGCTAAGAAAACAGTGAAAAATCACGACCTACTAGATCATCTGCAATTATTGAAAATAAGGTTAGTAAGATTAAGCAGTAACAAACTAATTTAAATAACGACAAGGAAAGTCATGTACCGGATAAGTCAAAACTAAAATTAATTCCAACTGAGGATTGTGTTTCTCGTCCACTAGATCTACCACTGGATCTCCCGCGGGATGAAGATCTAGACCCTAGACCACGAGAAGATGATCTACTATATTCAAATGCGCTTTTATTTCTTCTAAGGGTTTTGCTAGTGGTTGGTCTTCCCTTTCTAGGTGGACTTGCGTAAGACTCAGGTATATCGGCTCCATCAGGGTGTGTGATTCATGTTTAAGTACCTGAGACAAGCGTCGTACAACAACCGGATCAGCTTTTAAGACTTCATCGACTAACGGTTGAAAGTACTCTTTGTCATCGGCGTTTGCGTGTCGTACTACTTCGTTGGTGACAATGACGCTAAGAGTCTGAGCTGTGCCAAAAATATCTCTCAATCCCTGTAACACCCATGAATATGACACAACCGCCTCATCTCACATCAAACAGAACACACCAAGAAGTTGTGATTGGTTGGCGTCATTCCGATTACTTCACACAGTGGCCACTTTTTTTTGTTTGTTTTGTACGTTATATCTATCCACGTACGTATCATTTGGATTGAGGTAGGATTTGCAACTAAAAATCTGCTTAATTCCCCTTCACTATCCAAGTCTATCCAAACCACGTAATTATGCTCTGTGGCCATATAAAAACAGTGTTGAAGGGGAGTCCTACCCTCCATCTCTTTTCTTCTAATTGACTGTCTAACATTGAATATTTGGTTCATACTAGTAAAAAAATTAGGAAAATTTTTTCTAATTGAAGTCATGATAAAGGCAGGTTGCCTGCCGGTTGCACTAAGCTGTCGTATGTGCTGCCGAATATCTACATTCAACCTATTTGTCCTTACATGACCATCTCTGTACACTAAAAATCGGTGGTTATGTCTAACTTTTTCCCCATGACACACCCTCACCATCCAAGGTCTTTCTCCTGGTTTTGCGACTACTTGCTACAATCATAAATTTACACCAACATGTTCTACTTTTAGAACCAAGTCGGAAACATTATCTAGGTTATGCAAATCACCCATAATATTACCATAGCGGTAACATCTTAAATACAAACTAACTCTAGAACGTCCTTCTTTATGTTTATAAGAAGCACGTGTAAATTGAAAATCAATTGTTATTACTATCTCATCGGCCCAACTATGTAATTTATCTACGGAATCAAATTTCCTATCCGTAACAAATCTATCAGAGTAATCTACATTATCTCCTAAGTTTTCAAAGTCCTGTAAATTTAAAATATGAAATAAACCATACATTAGGTTATTAAAAATTTATACATACAAACATTAATAATAAAAATATGGGTTATTATCAATGGTACCCTTGTACTATTGAAAAATTACAATGGTACCCCACTGCATTTCAGTGGTACCCCCAAGTATATGCTAATTACAACCGTGACACTATTAATCAATTTTCCGTTAAGTTGTCGTTAAAACCTAACCATGGTTAGTTTCTTCTTCTTCTTCTTCCCTTTTCTCTTTCATGACTGCTCTTCTTCCATGGCAGCTCTTCTTCCATGGTTAGTATGGAATTAGTCTTTGAATCTTTGCATTAGAAATACACTTACAAAACCCCACAATTCCTTCTAATTCAGTGTAATCCTAATTCCAGTACAAGCTCTTTCTCGGCATTAAATTTCTGGAAATTAGCTTCATGCTGCTGCATATAGAAACACACCCAATAATCAGCAATAAATTCGGGACTAATTCCACTCAAACAACAACACTAAACAGTAAAACCACAATAATAATATTTCCAAAAAAAAATTAAAAAAAAAAACAAACAGAACAATGCCTCAATTACAAATTCAACCTGATCGCAGACTCCATTTGTGTATAAAAAAGAAAATATTTATCACAATTAAGGTTGGGGTTGTGTAAATTGGGGTTGCTAATTCCTCAAAAAAAATGTGAAATTGTAAAACATGAAACCTAATTTAGTTCATGCCATTTTTGGGTAAATTCTTTGTCTCTCTTTTAATCTGTATTTTTTCACATTTTTGATTCGAGTTCCACATTTTTTCTTGTTAATCAACGATGGCGGTCTCCAATTACCACTTAAGAGCCTCATGTTCTCTCTCTTCTTCTTCTTCATCTCTCTTTACTCGTTCGAAATTAGTTTCATCAAGGTTTGTTTTAGGAATCAATGTTGCATTTTGTTTGATTTTACTCTCAATTCGTACATTTTTGTAATGAAGAATTGATTGTGTTGATTTCAGAGTTCAAATTGTTGCTGTTAAAGTTAAGAATGCTGGTATTGTCCTTTTGTCAAATTGTCTTGATGTTATAATATACCCAGTTAGATTATTGAATTTTTCAATTTATGCTGGAGTTGTCTTGTCTTGTAATTTGGAAGCTTTTTCTTAATTTTTTCTTGAACTATGAAGTTTTTGGGTGAGATAATTGGGGGTTTAATACTGGAAGCTCATCTTAAAGGTTTGAAGAATGGAGTATCCGTCTCTTAGATTCCATACTAAGCTGCCATGGAAGGAGAGCAGGAAAAAGGGAGGAAGAAGAAGAACCTAACCATGGTTAAGTCATTCGAGATTTAACGGCAACTTAACGGAAAATTGATTAATAGTGTCACGGTTGTAATTAGCATATAATTAGGGGGTACCACTGAAATGCAGTTGGGTACCATTGTAATTTTTCAATAGTACAAGGGCACCATTGATAATTTCCCTAAAAATATTCAATAATAAATAAAAATTATAATTTACTTTAATAATTAATATTAAAATAATAATAATACAAATTAATATTAAATAAAACATATAATTTACTTCAATAATTAATATTAAAATAATAACTATACAAAATAAAACAAATTAATATTAAATAATAAGAAAATAATAATAATAATAATAATAATAATAATAATAATAATAATAATAATATATTTATAAATTATTTAAATTAATAATAAGAATTAATAATAATATAAATAATAAATTATTTAAATTAATTATGATAATAATAATAACAATACTAATAATAATAATAATAATAATAATAATAATAATAATAATAATAATAATAATAATAATAATAATATTAATAATAATAATAATAATAATAACAGTAAAAATAATAATAATAATAATAATAATAATAATAATAATAATAATAATAATAATAATAAATTACAAAATAATAATAATATAAATAATTTACCACAACGTATATTAAATAATAACAATATAAATTACTAAATAAATAAAAAACTATTTATATAATTTACATAATAATAATAATGTAAATAATCAAAAAAAAGTAGAAGTCGCAACAAAACGTGCGAATGAACTACGGAGGAATCGCACAAAACGTGTGACCGGACCACAGAGGAGTCGCACAAAACGTGCGACTGGACCCTGGAGGAGTTGCACAAAACGTGCGATTGAACCGTGGTCCAGTCGCACGTTTTGTGCGACTCCTCCGTGGTCCACTCACACGTTCTGTGGGGCTCCTCCTATTCTTTAAAAGAAAAACATCCATTCAGATCGATTTAAGTACGTATCCGATTCGATTTATAGTCTCTTTCGTTAGTCATAATAAATCGATTCTAATTTTTAAGCAAATTTTAAATCTAGGGGCAAAATCATAATTTCATTAACGGTCACAATGAATAATAATACCCGTACAAAACCCCAAATTCTTTATCACCAAACCCTAATAGAAGTAGTTCTTTTTCTCTCGTCCAAATCCAATATCACATTTGCTCTCCAATCTTCATCAACATATTCGAAAAATCGAAGAAGAAAATTATTCTCCAAAAATCCATTACTTCAATGTCGATCTCAACCGACAACGGCGCTCTAACAATCTCGCAAAACTATGTTCCATCTCCAAACGACACGGATACCTGCGTTTCAGCAGTGGAAGATATACTAGGGTACACATTTAACAACAAGAAGCTTCTAGAAGATGCATTGACACATCCATCGTGCATTGATTCAGTGTCGTATCAACGACTTGAATTCGTAGGCGACGCCGTTTTAGGACTTGCTTTTGCGAACTTCGTGTTTTTGGGGTATCCGGATGTTGATCAAGGTATTCTGTCTCTTCTTCGTGCCGCGAATATCAGTACAGAAAAACTCGCTCGTGTTGCTGTTCGTCATGGTCTTTATCGTTATGTTCGTCATAATGCTCTTGCTCTTGATGCTAAGGTATTATTTTCTGTTAATGTGAACGATTTGTTTTGATATATGTAGTATATAATATAATTGATTTCATTGCAAAATCCTAATTATTTTTATATTCTGTAAATTTGGTGCGCTTTTTATCTTTTCCAGTTTGTAGTTTTTTGTTTTTTTAAAATAAATTTTTGTCTTTCTTTTTAGTATTAGTTTGGAATTTATTTCCTCTGTTTTTTTTGATTACCCACCTTTTACTTTTAAAAAATATATTTAGGAAAATAAAAAAATCCTACCTTTATACTATTATTAAAAATCCCACTTTTATATTCATTAATATCTTAAATTTCCACTTTTTTTATAAGGAAATTTTCCATTTTAATATAGTTAATCGATTAGTACAAGAAATTGCAAAAGTATAAATTTAGAATTTCGTTTTGGAATGGAGGATCTTAATTCGTTGTTTCGTTGAGTAATTCTCTGCAAGAGACTCAAAAAAAGGAAGGAGAAAATTGGAATTTGTGGATTGGTAGCACGTAGGTCACTATCAATAAAATTGCTGATTTTTTATTAAAAGCCCTTATATAGATATAGAAAAAAAATATTCCTATTTTATTGGATAGAGAATCGGTCACGACAATGGAAACGGGAAACTAGATCACTAAGACGAAACATCCTGAATGAGAAGAAAGAGAGGATTTTTTTTTTTTTTTGAAATTCAAAATTGGCTGAATCATGAGAGGCCCATTTTTAGTAATCTTAATTCTTATCTAATATAAAACAACTCCTCTTGTATGAGACATATGGGCTTTGTTATAATTCTTACTAATGAAAGGATTACCAGCTAAAGCATGAGACGTATAGGATGAAGAGTGAAATAATGAAAATTTTTATCCCTTCATTTCATTTGATTTGTACTTTCTCATAGAGATTTAAATAATAATTGTATTTCCAATTGGTATTTTTGAGGGGTCAACAAATGAGTAGATAGATTAAAAGAGTGAAATGATTTTGTGGGTGAGATCAAAGAATGTAGATAATTTTATTAAAAGAGGAAATTGTACAAATTAAATGGGACAATCCTATATTAAAATTTGGTTCAAATTAAGTGAGATAAAAAGAATGTTTTTATACTACTAGTATGTAATTGACATGAGAGAATGAGCTTATGGATGAAATTTAAAGAATGTGGGCAACATCTAAAATAAAAATGGTTCAAAATTTAGATGAACCAAAATATAAATACAAATTCTTAAATGCGTTGGTCTCATGGTGAGATTATTCTTATTAGACTGGCCCATTTACATTTTGTGTGTTAAAGTGATCACTTACAATTTTAAAGTGATCATTTATAAAAATGTGCTAATTATATGACCCATCTCAGGGTGAGGCGTTCTCATACAAGACGAGCTAAAATGGAAAAGCTTGTTGTACTCATAGGGATAGAATGAATATAATATAGAAGTAAATTTTTTTTTTTTTAATTTGCATAGATTTGGGTAAAAAAATAAATGTAGACATTGACACATGACATTAAATTTTTTTTAAAAAGGGATATGAGTATGCTAATATGCATGTTAAAAACATATATAAATTATAAGCATTTAGTAGAATTACAAATAAAAAATAAACAATTCTTCGTCCTATATATTACTTTTATAGCAAATTATTTTGTTGAGTGCAAATGTGCAATATTTATACATGAGGTACTTCATTTGAGTATATAAATAAGATATTAGGATTATTTTTGTAAAAATTGTCTTACATGTGCTATATATGTGTGTGTCATTGTCGTCCTGGTATTGAACATAGCTCACCAAGCTTCTATGAAGTTTCCGTAATAAAAAATGTGCCGACCAATTTAATTTCCATTTTTTCTCCGTCCATCTTTTAACAATTTGTCATTTATACGACTCTAACTGAATTTAGGTGCATTCTTTCGTTTTGCCGAGGGTCCATCAAATCTTAGGAACGGCCATGATTGCATGTAGTTTAAAGGCTAAGGATCGTTGAAGTTGCAAAAAGAATATTGCCTTCCGTTATGACTAGTGTATCAAACCAATTCCAATATGAATGCTAAATTGGCATTTAGGTTTAAATCATTCTTTGTGTGATGTATAAATTATAATATACATAAGTACATAACTAAGCTAGATTTTTGAGGAAGCTAGCTTATTTAGGGTGAACTTATAACATCTACTAAATTTCTAGAAATCTGACATGGATATTTGCTTATTAGTTTATTTCAAATACTTTTATGTTTCTCTTGTAAAACTTCAAACTGACAGCTTTTCTATTTTATTCAGAAATTGCGGTATGTTAGTTGTATAAAATATTGATATATTTTTTAGTGAAAAGGTTATTAAGAAATTCTTGTTATAGTGGCTGAAAAAAGAGATTGAGCTATAATTCTAGGTGTAAAACCTTCCCACTGAGATTGCTATGATGCTCCTCATAAGTTCTGTCCTTAAAATTACAGTGTAGCAATGGGAAAGAGGGGGTATTTGTTTAAAATTCCAAATACTATATGAAGTACTGGACCTCTTTTTTGACATGACTCTGTCCACTGTGTGAAGTTTGAGCTTAGAGGATTATCAAATATTAAGTGAAATTTGAAGGTTTGCACACACAATTATTAAACAAACATTATGCTTAGTGTGTCCCTATTAGGTTTCTTACTGTCAAATTTTTGAGAGCTTTTGTCTTTGTCTGGCGCATATGTTTGCTGCATTTGACTTGAATTTGTAAGAGCATTTGAGGTGGAGCATGGAATAAACATTTAGGCCAGAGAAAGTACCTGTTAAGATGTTTAGACACCGGTAGTTTTAACTATTTGGGTGGATGGATAGAAAGTTTGATGAGAAACCTCCTTAGTTTGCTAATATAGATTTCTTGATAAAAGCTGTTAAAATTACATATAATGATAAGAACAAATGATGCATTGATATCTGATGTCAAAGTCTATCGTAAAAGATAAGTATTAGCTAGTAACTGTTGGACATAATTGATAATCCAATGCTTTTAATAAAATTAAATCTCACATAATCATGGGTCAAAAACAAGTATAGTTTTTATCAAATAGTGCTGGACTGCTGGAGATATATTTGTTTCTGAATTAGCTAACATAGATCACACCACCTTTGGCATTGTTTTTCCCTGTGTAATCTTCTGTTGAAACAAATTAAATAACAGCTCGCTTTTGATGAGACCGTCTCACCCCATATTAATTAACTTATTTATCTAATTGTTCATTTTAAGACTGTAAGTAATCAATTTAAGGTTATAAGTGATCATTTTAAAATAATTAGTGATCACTTTGATGCTGTAAGTGATTAATTTTAGACGATAAATGTACATTAGGTCAGACAATAAAAATGCTCTCACCATGATACCATCTCATTTAAGAATTAGTGATTAAATATTAGGAAATAGGTTGTAGACTTCTTGGTTACGCTAGAATGTGATGATTGACCACAGTTGAAAACACAATGTGCTGTAGGAACTCATTCAACAACGTCAACAAATATAAATAATATCATGATATTTAGGTTTCACTCGTGTATTTGAAGGTTAGAGAATTTGCACTTACTGTGCAAGCAGAAGACGAAATTGCTGCTGTTTATGGTGGCGCAGTAAAAGCTCCAAAGGTTTTGGCCGACATTGTAGAATCTGTTGTAGCAGCTATTTATGTTGACTGTGATTTTAATTTAAAGTTTCTTTGGCAGGTTCGTTGACAACATTTTAATCTTCCATTGAATTTTATTTGATTGATGCTGATGGCTGTATTTCTATATTTTTATTTTATTCTTGCTGTATATTTCAGATTATTAGAAGTTTTCTGGAGCCAATTGTTACTCTTGAGACTTTGCCGCTGCAACCTGTGACAATGCTTTATGAGTTATGCCAAAAGCAAGGAAAAAAAGTTGAATTTAGGCAATGCAGGAAGGTTGACAAGAACATTTGTAGTATTTATATGGATGGAAAGCTCATCGCAACTGGAATGTCTGATCAGAAAGATATAGCCAAGCTTAACGCCTCTAAGGAGGCACTAGAGAAGCTTAACAAATCTGCTATCAACCACAAGGATATTATATATAGAGTTGATGACAAGAATGAGATAGAAGCTGCTAAGCAAAAGTTACATGAGCTATGTTGCAAAAAGAAATGGCCTAAGCCAACGTACAGGTATGTCTTGATCTCTTTGATTGGACTTTGGAGTTTGTAGTGCTAGATTTTTAATTTTTTTTTAAATCAATTGCGATTACAATCTTCAAGTTTAGGGCTTTTGCGAATTACAATATTGATTTTCTTTTTTTTTTTTGCGAATTACAGCCTCGAAAGTATCAAAGTGACTACTATTCAAGCCAAGTGACCGTTAACCAACCCACATGACCTTTGACTAGCTTAAATGACCGTTGACCATTACTAATCACCTTTGACTTTTGTTGACCAATTCTAATCACCTTTGACTTTCCTAATTAACAATTGTGCCCTTGTGTTTTAGCACTTTAACGTCGTTTTTACCCATCATAATGATTTTTTTTCAAAAAACAGACGTCGCAATTATTCCTATGGGATAACTGTTTCGAAAATCTGATCGAAGCAAGTACTTATTCGCCTATTTTTCGGCATGTAGACCGAAAAAGATATTAAACCTTTTTTTCCTTTTTTTTTTAACTAAGACATGTAAGCCAAAAATTAGAGCTTGTGGTAGCTCATTTAAGGAATTGAAGACCCTTGTAAAATCGTCCTATGTCATTCTGTCCTATAAAGCCAAAACGTTCTTTTCGTGAGTGAGATTTCTTATGTTTTTTACATAGAAAAAATACTCGCAAAACGGATATTGCGGACAATGCGGTTGATTTCGCAGTCAATATGGCAAATATTTTGGTCGCATCAAACTCATAAACCTTTACGATACCGTGATGTGGCCTTGTTTTTGCACTGTGGTCTTGTATTAATTTATAAAAGAAAGGCAGTCCTAAATATGCTTTTATATAATATTTGAACAAGTTCAATTATAAGAATTAAGCCTAATTATTTCATGGTAGTAGAAGAGGTTGAACGTGAAAGCTTAGTTGTCAAACGAGAAACCTAGAATCAAACAAGCAACATATGGGCTCGAACGAACGACATATGGGATTGAACAAGAAAAACATGTGCTCGAACAAGCAGATATGGTTTGAGGTGCTTGTTCTAAAGGCACTGCTCGGACAAGCAAATTAAATGCTTGTCTGAGTTCATGTGTTTTGACAAAGTTGAAGTGGGTTTTCTTGAAAACCCTTATCTTTGGTGGGGCCTATAACAGGCTTAAGTGTGATAAAAGAATGTGTGTTGCCTCCAAGATGGCTTGAGGTTAGCTTATATGAGAGCTTTTAAAGCTAGTTGAGTACCCCAATTTGTGGGGATTAGAGAGGTAATACTTGGTAAACAAGTGTTTATGGTCTAAACTTGTTGATATAATATATTAATACACACTAATGAGAAGTTTTCTTGGTTGAGGAATGGTAACTAAATTACTAATGTAGACTTGCTTTTGTTGTTGTAGACTTGTAGTTGATTGATGTTTGTCGCTTGAAGCCTTAACTTACCCTTCAATTTTATTATAATTTGTATCAAAGCTTAAAGTTATTGATTTTTGAGGTGAGGTTGTGGGTGTATGGAAGCGTAAGTTTGAATCTTTGGAGTTGTAATGGAGGGGTTAAGCGATGGTGGATAAAATCAAGGCATTCAAAATTGGAACCTCCAAAATTACTACAATTTCCCAAACAATTTTATTCAATCACATATTTATTGTGTCCCTTTTCAACTCTTGTTTTCTTTGCTTTGTGTGCTCGAGAAAAATTGTGTTTTAACAAACACCATATTTCAGTTTTGTAATTCTCCACATTTGGGTACTTGAAAATTAGAATCTTGATTAGTTTTTGAGCTAATTGGTTTTATTCTTTTTGTGTTGTATAACTATTAGCATCTACTTGCAGGGTTGAAAAAGAAGTGGGGCTAGCTCATGACAAGAAGTTCATATGCTCTGTCGAGATTGAAACAGTAGATGTGAAGCTCTGGATGTTGGGGGATGAGAAATCAAGAATCAAGGAGGCTGAGAATTCGGCTGCCTCCTTGATGATTCATAGTCTTCTAAAGCCCATCTATATGTGACACATTTCATCGTTATGTTGATAATGATGTACTGATTGTTTGGCCCATTCGTCTGTTGCATTTAAGTGGAGGAAATATAGGAGTACTCGTGTTTCTCGTGTGTTTACCGCAGATGTTTGGTGCTACAGGCGCGAGACACAATACTGCTATATTTCCTTCTCCTAACTGTAACAGGGTAATGGGCCTCTTTGTTTTGTCTCTATACACTCTGCCAAGCCCTTCGAGTTGAGTAAATTGTCTCTTATAAATTCAATGTATATTTTTCGAACTTTGTTTAACGATTTTTAAGTCCCTTTTTATTTCATGCATAGAAAAACCAAATAAGCATATTGTTTAGTTAACGAAACTGATATCTATTTAAGAATTTTTTATTGTTTCATCCCCTCTACCTGATTTCGTATGAACTCAACATCAGATTATGCTTGTCGAGCAAGATCTAGGCGTATGATTTGTGCTATATTTAGCATACGGAGAACATTAGATTTGTTCTGTAGACTGGAGTCTACTCCAAACTAGCAAATGAAATAATGCTCAACTTGAGTTATCCATTTTCCATGGTGCTCAAGTCATGGCAACTAAGGAGAAAATTTGAAATGGATAAGCTAAATTATAAATAAGACAAAAATTAACTTATTTTCAAAAGTAAGCGTCTAAATTCTAAACCTGAGGTTTTGTGCACTCGACATTCCCCCAAATTTAAAACCCTAACTTGGGGAACTCGACATTCCCTTTTAAAAATCACTCTTGGACTACCTTCAATCCATCAATTCTTACATTTCTCTCTCAATTTGATACTTCAAATTTAGTCTAGGATACTCTAATTTGCGCAAAGGTACACTTTTATGCGTTTTTTTTACTATATTTATCGTTTTTTAGGGTTTTAATGAAGTTTGTTTTATTTACTCAAATGTAGGTCACTAGTTCTAAAATCTACACTCTTTTTATTCATCCACAATTGATCAAGATAATGTTTAATTGTTTTAATAGCTTTATTTTGTTGTTTTTTGAAGTATTGTTGTTGATGAGCATATTGAATTAGTTGAATATTATGCACATTATATATTATTAGAAATTTTAATGTTGTTATTAGAAATATTATTTATGAGCTTATTAATTGATTTATTATTTGAATTTTATGTACATTATATATTTTTAGAAATTTTGATGTTGTTATTATTTGATATATTAGTTGAATTTTATGTACATTATATATGTATGAACTTAGTTACATTATGTACTTTATTACTTTATATATCAAAAAGATTATAATCAAATGAATATAATGTAATTGTATTGGCATGAAGTTGATGGTGATGTTGATTTTGCTTGTATTCATGTAAAAATGACATCATTTCGTGTCACTATAGTATGTTTTTGGAATGAATCTATTCGAGAAAGTAGTGGCAAAGTTCATTATGTTGGGGTAGACGTACGTTGTTTACATCCAACTGGAACATGGATTTGAATCACTTTAAACATTTTATATGTTCTAAGATTGGATTGGACCCCACTAGAAGTACCATAAATATAAGCTTTAAATATGACATGAGTGGAGAATTGCTAGCCTTTCCGGTTGAGGATGATGAGGCTATAGATGCTATGTGGGAGCATTCAAAGTCTACCCAAATACCCTCTTTGGAGTTATACGTAGAAGAAGTACCCTTAGGGAATGTAGGTGCTTCTAATCCCTATCCTACGCCTATGCCCATATCAACTCAAGAAACTCAAAATCCTTTTATTCTTTCCCCATCTTGTACTCCTTCCTAACCCCCTCCGAATTAAGTTTCAAGTGATGTAGTGGTTAAGTTTGGAGCAAGTGATGAGATGAGACCTTGGGATGATGGTAATGAGAGTAATGAGCTCGTTGATGATCCTTTTGAGGATGATGTGGATGTCGATGAGGATGCCCTAGCAAATGATATGACCTTAGGCAACATTCCTACAGTTGTTGCTCCTACACCCTATGCCCTATGTCCACCCCTAGATGAGTATGAGGAGGACAACTCCTGGAAGACTTGGGCTTATGATACCACTTACACCGAAGAAGAGGAGTTGGAGAATGGTATGATGTTCGATAGTAAGGAAACTTTGTTGGAAGCTATAAGAGTGTATCATATTCGTAGAAATGTGGAGTATAGAACGGAGACTTCAAACCAAATCGTCCATACCTTGAAGTGTAAGTGGGGCTGTTCGTGGAGACTTACGGCTACGCTCGATTCATATTCATCTTCATGGCGTATTGTTACGTACAATGGCAAGCATGGGTCTTGTGTTTTGGGTAGTGACATTGTCTCTGATGGACACATTCACTTGACATCTTCTGTCATTAACAATGTGATTAGAGACTGTGTTGCCAAAGATCCATGAATTAAGGTATCTGTCGTTAGGCAGATGGTTAAAAATCGTTTTGGTATAGAAGTGAACTATAAGCGACCGTGTTGTGCTAAGCAACAAGCGTTGTTGTTCATATATGGAACTTGGGAAGGTTCTTACTCTCTCCTTCCACACTTTTTAAAAGCTTTGCAACATTCTAACCCGGGCTTAGTAGTTGAGTGGTTTTTTAAGGAAAACAATGACGCAGATGTATATGTGCGACCTAATATTAGAACCTTCCAACGTGTCTTTTGGGCTTTTCTTGCATTGAGGGCTTCAATCATTGTAAACCTATTATCGCCATTGACGACACACACTTGTATGGTAAGTATTGTCATACCTTATTGACTGCTATTGCCCAAGATGGTGATAAAGGAATCTTTCCATTAGCTTTTGCCTTGGTTGAGAAGAAGTGTATAGGTGCATAGTCGTGGTTCATGGCTTGTATTTCTAGTATGTCACACAAAGGATGGGTTTATGCGTTATTTTTGATAGACACGCGGGTATTTTAGCAACCATGGAAGAGCCGGAGTGGCAACCACCTTATGCCCATCATAGGTTTTTCTTACGTCACTTGCTTAACAACTTTAGAAGGTGTTCTCTTCAACTTATTTTTTTGACTTATTACTTATTCTTATTGAGATCAGATCAGATCAGATCAGACCAGATCAGATCAGATCAGACCAGATCAGATCAGATCAGATCAGAACTATTCAGATCAGATCAGAAAGTTTCAGACCAGATCAGACCAGATCAGACCAGATCAGACCAGAGCAGATCAGACCAGAGCAGATCAGATCAAACCATACCATTATTATTATTATTATTGTTATTATTATTATTATTATTGTTATTATTATTATTATTATTATTATTATTATTATTATTATTATTATTATTATTATTATTATTATTATTATTATTATTATATTATTATTATTATTATTATTATTATTATTATTATTATTATTATATTATTATTATGATAATAATAATAATAATAATAATAATAATAATAATAATAATAATAATAATAATAATAATCATTATAACTATTCAGATCAGATCAGAAAGTTTCAGATCAGACCAGACCAGATCAGACCAGATCAGAACAGACCAGATCAGATCAGACCAGACCAGATCAGACCAGATCAGAACAGACCAGATCAGATCAGACCAGATCAGATCAGATCAGAAAGATTCAAATCAGATCAGACTGAATCAGACCAGATCAGATCAGATCAGATCAGACCTTAGTAAATTCAGATCAGATCCAATCAGATCAGACGAAGAGAACATGTCCTTAATCGTGCTATGGGTAATGTTCAGCTGAAGAAGTTGTTCGGTAGAACTGCTGAGCAAAGACAACAAGCTAAGTTAATGAGTGGCTTGAAGGCAATTGGGACTGCAAAACAAGAGACAGTTTTCTGGATTGATGACGTGAGTGAGATGTCTAAGTGGTTGTTGTGTCATGATGGAGGCCAAAGGTATGGCATTACTAACACGAACTTCGCTGAAGTTTTCAACTATGTGATGAAGGGTGTACGTTTCTTACCTTTGACAACACTAGTTGAATTCACCTTCTATCGGGTAAACGATTATTTCGTTCAAAGACGCAAACGTGCTAGTGCATGGTTACTTGGAGGACACATGTACACATCGCATGCCACCAAAATTATCAATAGAAACATCGAGAAGGCAAACTTTCATGAGATAATCGCATTTGACTATAGAAGAGGTGTTTTCGAAGTTAAGACTGGGAGCATATTCTGATCGGCCAACCTTACAGAAGTGTTGGTCGTGGTGAAGCTGCTCCTCCGCAACAACCTCCACCAGATGTTGCATATGGATCACGGTGGAATTGTGTGCGCCGAACGCGCAAACACACAGGGACCGGTCTAGGATTCTACCAGGATCAATTAAACCTGCTGCAACCCAATATATGTATATACATATATACATATATATATATATATATATATATATCTATATATATATATATATATATATATATATATATATATATATATATATATATATATATATATATATATATATATACATATACATATACATATACATATATATATATATATATATATATATATATATATATATATATATATATATATATATATATATATATATATATATATATATATATACATATACATATATATGTGTATATATATATATATATATATGTGTGTGTGTGTGTGTGTGTGTGTGTGTATATATATATATATATATATATATATATATATATATATATATATATATATATATATATATATATATATATATATATATGTTTATTTAGTTTATCATAATCTCCAAGCTTTTACTTACGAACGCTCGAACTTTTGGCGATGATTCATCCTACCTGGAACATACATTTGTAAAAACTTATGATGATGTCTCTATTGCAAATACATCAAACAAAAACGACTCAATAATTAGGGAGAATGATGCCTAAAATTCAACATAAATTTATTATCAACGATTACAAATACAGAGGTATTCCAAGAGTGGTTTTTGAAAGGGGAATGTCGAGTTTTAATAATTTAGGGTTTTAAATTTGGGCTGCAGCTGCTGATAGTGTTCGCAGTTACTAACTGCGAACAGGGTCAAGCAAGTTAACAGGCTTGTTCGCAGTTACTAACTACGAACAGCTTGTTTGCGTTTTTAAAAAATTAAGCACATGTTCGCAGTTAGTAACTGCGAATAGCACCAAACCTTAGGTTTGGAAATTAGATGCTTATTTTTCGAAATAAGTTGGTTTTTTTGTTTTATTTTGTGCTTTTTTAATATATTATCTTATCTATTTCATTTTTTCAACTAATGAGAGGTTTATGCTATTCTATTTTCTCCGTTTCAATATACTTGCTATATTTGACTTTTTACGTAATCTAATGTGTTATTTTGATCATTCATATATCAAATTATTCACATCTAAAAGTTATAAAACTTAGTATTATAAAAGTATGTGATTAGATGATTCAAATAAGATTGCACTTGACTATATTTTTTCTTACATATTAGCCGTAATGTATAAAATAAGCTTGTATAATATATAGTGTCAAAAATCGTTTGTAGCGAGTATTTCAAAACGGAAAAAGTATTAATTAGACTCGTGTTTTGATATTAGTTCTCTTGTTTGATCCACAATAATACCCAATTAAATTTAAAAGATTATGGGCTTAGGGTAATTTGACAGTTGAAATGTTCTTTGTTATTTCATATACATACCATAATAAATTATACGGATATTTCATGATATACCACTGAGTTTCTTCGAAATTCACCATATACCACAAAAAATGTTTTAATTCACCATATACCATTGAGTTTTCGTCCGTTAGCACAAAATACCATTAATGGCAACTGCCGTTAGTGTGCCGTTTGTGGTAAATTATTAATTCACCATATACCATTAATTTTATTTTTTTGCGTCAAATACCATTTTTTGCGTCATTTACCATTAATGGCAACTATCGTCAGATTTGACGCAAAAAATGGTATTTGACGCAAAAAAAATAAAATTAATGGTATATGGTGAATTAATAATTTACCACAAACGGCACACTAACGGCAGTTGCCATTAATGGTATTTTGTGCTAACGGACGAAAACTCAATGGTATATGGTGAATTAAAACATTTTGTGTGGTATATGGTGAATTTCGAAGAAACTCAGTGGTATATCATGAAATATCCGTAAATTATAACATCACTGCTTAGTGGTGGGGTCTAGGTTGGAGCGGCAATAAACAATTCATACTTCTATCTAATATTAAATAGCTAGTTTCTTGAGAGACCTTCTAAAAAGACGTATTTAACGTCTAATCTGTTAAAGATTAATGTCTACTTATCGTATTTTTAATGTTTATTTACATTATCCTTAATGCTTACTTATCGTGTCCTTAATGCCTAATATCTTAAATGTCTACTTACATCATTCATGATATCTACTTATAATATTTAAAAAAATATATATAATAGACCGGTCCAATTAAAAATAATCTCTCAACGAGACCATCTTGCAAGAATTTGCGAATATTAAAATCACAATGGATCGTAAAATCGTAATTACAAATACACATAGAATCCATAAAATTGCATAAAATCGTTGAAATTGCGATTTTGACTCGACTTCATGATTCCAACAGACCTTAAAAAACAAAATTAAATGGGTTAGCATTTGTTAATAAAATCCTAGCCCCACTCCATTTTCGCTCACTCTCTAATTCACGCCTACGTCTCACGCTATTTTTCTACTCTATTTTTACTCATTTTTCTAATAATTATTCGTTATTAATAACGATGATTTATAAATCACCACAAAAAAACAAAAAAAATAATAATAAAATAAATAAAATTAAAAAAGATAAATTGAATTATAAAACTCTCCCCTATCATCTTATTAGATAAGAGTGATTTATTAACTTTATAAATCAATATTATTTATTAACTTCATAAATCAATGTTATTTACTAAGACTTCTTTTTTTTCTAATCTGTTTGTACTCATTTATAACTGTCATTTCCTCACGATTGATTTCATTATCTTGTAATTTTGCCTCTGCCCTCTTTTGGATTTAAGTTGGTTTTAATTTTACCTCATTTTATTATTCTTTAAATCTCAATTAATTTGTTATTATACTCACGTAGATTAAAAACAACACAAATAACAATGACAAATAAACACACATAAGCATTTGTGGGCATTATTTTTACCCTTTTTGAAGCTCAAAAGAATTAATATAATTATAATGGAGCTATATTGATTTTCAACACATTTACCTACATATAAAGGGTATTCTTATAACCCCAAAATTTTTTGAAAAAAAGGTTTCCCAAAATCACAAAATCATCACGCATGATAGCATATAAAATACGCATCACATATAATTGCTCGGTTGAGCGTTTAACTTTCTCAATATTTTTTTCTGAGCTCATGCATTCTCCTCTCGCAAGCACAATAAATTAGTATTGTTCACCTAAACACATGCTTGCTCGCTTGAGCATT
This sequence comes from Amaranthus tricolor, assembly GCF_026212465.1. Taxonomy (NCBI): domain Eukaryota; kingdom Viridiplantae; phylum Streptophyta; class Magnoliopsida; order Caryophyllales; family Amaranthaceae; genus Amaranthus; species Amaranthus tricolor. The sequence continues at coordinate 11,541,657 of NC_080055.1, forward strand.
GTATACGCTCGTTCGAGCACAACACTTCCTCACTTTTGCATGTTGTTGGATTCTTTCTTGCTTGAACTTTTAACTTATTCATCTTAGTTTTTATGACTTTGATGATCTCATCACCCTTATAATTTTACACTATCTTATTTATACGAAGAATTTATATCTAACCCTACTACAATAAAGAAGCACTATTCATTTAAGTAATTACATCATCCAAATCCAAAACCCATTACTAAAACCCAAAATTGAGTGTTAAATTCTTATATATTAACTCATCTAGAATAAAAGGTACATTAGTTCACCACTTTTCTATGTTTCCACCCCACTTACTCCATTTACAAGACTATAACCATGTTATTCCCAATAAGATGCAAGAAATGTAAAGAAACAAACAAATGGGCAAGTAACCTAAAACGACAAAAATGAAGGACATTTGATAAGGATGAAAAGTAGTGGGATACAAGTAGTATACATTCTCCCATACTAGCCTAGAAGCCTCTCCCTATATGCCTAATCATCCCAAATTCAATTTTCTTCCTTCAAGAATATGTACCATTCCCATATCAACCATTGACATAACTATTTAGAAACTAATAAAAATTTATTAAATTTTATCGATACATTTAAAAGTGATAGACTATAAAAGATTGGACAAGAATTATAGAAACAATTGGATCCTATTTTAGTTATAAAGTCAAGAGACCGACAAAAATAAAAGAGTAACAATATAAATTTTTTTTGAAAAAAATATAATAATTCTGATAAAAATGTTATTCGATATTTATAATAAAGTAACAATCGATCAAATACATAACAATTTTAATAAAACAAATTGTTGGACCAAAGTCCAACGTTGGGCTTATATGTAAATATTTATATGTCGTTATAATTAATTAAAACTGTCTTTATGCCCTAATTAAAGTGATCTAACTAAATTTAAAGGGTTTGGGCTTAAATGTATCAATAGGTTGTGGATCTTAAATGTGTAGAGACTCGTTTTATGACTGGGTTCTATGATGGGCCGAATACCAGTCACAAGTTATTATATATATAGCAGTTATGGTCCCTAGGTTGTACATATTCCCTTTTCTCCTGTCATCCCATTATCAGAGAGAATCAAGAGTGATAACATTAAGGGTCGTCATTTTAAAAAATACGTGTTAATCAAGAAGATCTAATCACATTTGTTTTCAAGATTATCTCGTGCGACATGAAATTAGGTATCCTTCAATTTTGTCCAATTATTTTATTCTTCTAATTCAACATAATCTATCTATTAGACATTGAGTAACTTATTAATAACCTTACAAAATTACAACAAGAATGAGGCAAAAAGCAAACAAAGCAAAGAATGATATTGGGAATTGACGGGGTTTTGGGATACTAATTCCTTACCTCTATCTTTGGGAATAATGAGAAAGGCGTAGGGTTTTTGTAGCAACATAAATTATTCCACGCGAATATAATTTAAGGTATGTAGGGGTAGAACACACCAAAATATGCAATGTATAATCAGAAAGCATAGCATATTTTTTAAGAAAAAAGCACCAAAAATAAGATATGGATAAAACAAAATTAGAGAAATAAGTTGGGAGGGTTGAAGTTGTTGCCACTTTTCCTTTGTTAACTTTTTAATTGATTTTTATTTTTTTTTTCAAACCGTTAAAAAAAAATTTATGAATGACTTTGAAATGAGTTGAAAAATTGGCTTTAAATCAAATCAAAAAGTTATTTATATTAACTTTTTGATTTTTGACTTATTTATTTTTCATAAATAGCCAAAAATCAATACATAATTTTTACTAATTATCTTTATAATAACCGACTTGAATAGTTTTTTTTAAACAAATAATTTCAGCGGGTCAAATTAGTTAATAGTTTCAAGTAACAGCTCAGCTAATAATTATTTATCAAAAAGAATTATTTTAATTAGACTCCTCTATCTCTTTTAAAAAAATTTCATAACTGAATTGTAGCGAGAGCTTTTAG
>NC_080055.1:11548639-11551139 GCF_026212465.1 Amaranthus tricolor
TACACAGAGGTAGGAGATGACACCAACGAAGGAGTGCGCCACGCAAACGCCGATGACAATCAATTGTTGGTCGATGAAGACTTAAAAGCTGATCCGGTTGTTGTACGACGCTTGTCTCATGTACTTGAACATGAATTACACCCTGATGGAGCCGATATACCTGAGCCTTATGCAAATCCACTAAGAAAGGAAAGACCAACCACAAGTAAAACCCTTAGAAGAAATAAAAGCGCATTTGAATATAGTAGATCATCTTCTCGTGGTCGAGGGTCTAGATCTTCATCCCGCGAGAGATCCAATGGTAGATCTAGTAGTCGGGAAACACAATCCTCAGTTGGAATTAAGTTTAGTTTCAACTTATCCGGTACATGACTTTCCTCGTCGTTATTTAAATTAGTTTGTTACAGCTTAATCTTACTAACCTTATTTTCAATAATTGCAGATGATCCAGTAGGTCGTGATTTTTTACTGTTTACATGGCCCAATCACATCCCGTACATTCTCCCTCCTTACTTGTTTGATTGGATTGATGTTATAGGTGATGGTAACTGTGGTTTTAGAGCTATTGCCGTCATAGAGTTGGGAGGCAAGGAGACATAGCCTCTTTTAAGACGTGCAATGTGCATGGAAATGCAAATGAACAGAGACCAGTACGTAAGTGTGTATCTATCGGAGGAGGCGTTAGACAATGATTTATTCAGAATTGGTTCACAAAGCAATGGACATGCTCCTTATATTCACTGGATGGAAGCACCGATGGCATTGTACTCTGCAACAACATTTATTAACATTGGCATTGCTTATTATGGTACTACTGACGTTAATCCGATATACAACTGTTTGGTTCTTCCGTTAAGGAAAGCAGCGGGTGTGCATTGTGTAAATAAAGTTATACATATATGTTGGGTGAATAGAAATCATTTTGTTTAACTATTAATGAACGACAATTCATCTCCACTGCCGCCAGTCCAGCAATCATGGAGAGAAGCAGTTGACAATTCTTCCAGACATATAAAAACACATTTTAGTAGCAGGATTTTGCTTTGGAATAGACTATGCGGGCCACGACCACCACAACGTAATAACACCGCTGAAGATGCTGTAAATTTAGATAGTCCATAGTGTAACACATTGTGTACATCATTATTTAGTTTGACTACACATGTAGATGGAATTCAATTTGTAGATAGTCCATAGTGATACTATTGTATACATCATTATTTAGTTTAACTACACATGTAGATGAGATTCAATACGTGGATGAAATTCAATATGTAGATAATTGATGTAAATTAATAAAAGCATTGATGTAAATCAATTTAACTATAATGTAAAAAGCATTGATGTAAATAAATATGAGCATTGATGTAAATTAGTTTTCAATTACAAAGACCAACAGTCTATGAAGGGCCATGCCCCTTAAAAGCTTGCTATTCGGTAAATAAATCTCTAATATCAGAAACGTATACATCTAAAGCATGTCTTTCCCGGGGTCATTTCCGCAACAGGAGGCAGTCTCACCAATGGAGCGACTCGACTCGACCTGGCTTGGGCGTGGACCACATCTCCGCCCTAGTCTTATAAGGCACATCTGCTTGACGAGGATGAAGGTGGAAGGACGGAAAGTACTCGTAAATCCATGTCTGAAGCAATGTCAGGCAACCAGCAATGGTCTTGCAACCAACCCTAGACGCCATTCCCAGTTGCCGATATATGTAGGCCAGCGTCACCGCACCCCAAGCGATCTCATCCAGATCGATGTTGATGGTTAGTATTGGGTGAGGTCGCATGCCGGTTTTGGTCTTATCCGCCAGCAGTGTAGAGCCAACAATAGCCATGTAATAGGCTGTCGACTGGGTCTCCATAGCCTGGGACCGATGGCACAACTGCATAACTTCAGTAACGTTGATGCCACCGCTGGTGAATATCCCTTTTCGTTATAGCTCGGACATGGGCTCCCCAAACAGACCAGTAAAGCGCCCTTCCACTCCCCCTTAGCAGCTTCAGCCGGTAGTGAACCTTCAATACCTATGCCCAATATGCGTTGCACGTCGTGTAACATAATCGTCATCTCCCCCATGGCATGTGGAAGGTATTTGTATTCGGCTGCCACCTCTCCACGAAGGCCGATATCAAAGCACAGTCAATTTGCTGGTGCATAATATAGGGTAGCCGGCCAAGGGGAGTGGCAGGTAGAACATCATAAAGCGCATCAGACATAAATGATCGCCTCCAACGGCTTCTTTCTACTACGACACTCCAGAACCAGAGGCGTACGCTCAAAGCCGTCAAAAATAACTTTAGCTATGTGCCCGCCATAGCTGGGTATCAAGCGCATATCTGTGGACCCCCCGGGTTGGGGCGATGTGACCAACCAATCCGTTCCAGTGGACTGTGAGCGCCTGCTCCCCCGTGGCAGCTCATTATCAACGTGACTATGTTCGGCATGCTCAGATGCGCCTGCAGAACTACGGGCGGCACGTGTGAATTTACCGTCGAC
>NC_080055.1:11556139-11618639 GCF_026212465.1 Amaranthus tricolor
TAATATGTATATGACTGATTGATGCAAATTGCATCCATTCAAAACCTTTCTTAAAAAAGGCGCGCGCTTCCTCCCTCTTTTCTGACATCTTCGCATTTCTCTCACATCAATTGGCAGTTTGGCACACACAATATCTCCCGCCATTGTTAATCGAACAATCAGTCTCAATCAAAACTCATCCGAAATGATCATCTGCTGGATACACCTTTTTTTTTCTCCAATTTCCTGTCAATATTCATTTTGAGGTTTGCAATAAGATTCATAAATTTGTTTCGTTTTTATAATGCTGTTTGTTAGGGTTTTATATTGATCGATTGATAATCAAACGACTTAGTGAAATAATTTATTAAGTTTTATTATCTACAATTTATTGCTTGCTTTGTCATTAATTTCGATAATCTGAACTTTGATGACGAATAAGTATGATTTGGTTGATTTTGTGCTAATTGTTAGGGTAAAATGACAGTTCATGATGTTATTGTGAAATTGTGAACTGCTGATTGTGTAATTTAACGCGGTTTCCATATTGTCAATGGGGCGTAATTGTGAAATTGGAATCAAGATTGCGATATCACTGGTTGATTGTATTCGTTTACAGCAATGTAAGTGCACTATTGTGGTTTTACTGGAACCACCCGTTGACACTGATATTGGTAGTAACTAGTAACCCTAGTACACATGAGGCACTAGTACATTCAGTTGAATTACTATTATGAAAATTGAAAATCACAATTCTCAGATGGCATAGACAGGAATGCCACAAGAAAAAGCTGACGGAAAGATGCTTCATGGTGTTAGAACTAATGGCTAATAATTAGGGTTCAGGTTGTCCTCAAGCAAGTAACACTTAGCACATGGAATAGCAAGATTTGTTGTAGATAGATAGAGATCACATGAACTTTTAGGCCTCATTAAGAGACTCTGTATCCAGATCCTCCATAGATTAACCAACGGGATCGAAATCTACATATTCGAAAGAGCCTTTGCCACATAGTGCTAGAATGTAGTTTAGGTCGCTATCATAGTGATGCAATAACAGTAGTGGTTTGATTGTTATACCTCCAAGTATTGGTATAGACCATAAGATATATATACCTTTAAATCTAAACTGCATTTTTTTACACCTCTACGATGCAATTATTATTGGTTCATAAATTTTGAAAACCTTAAAACTTGGTTGATACCATTTGATGCGGCCTTGTTTTTGCACTATGCTTTGCAGTTTGTTTTTAGCATCAGTGAAAGAGGTTGACTTGTAGTGGTCTCCAATGAACAACGTGTTCATAACCACGTCAAAATGAAAATGATGCTTGAAACGGGTAGTTTATATTGCAAAAACAAGGCTGCATAGCATTGCATGGTCCGCTAAGGGAATGTGGGTGAGTTTGCGATTTCTTATTGATGGAGCCAGTTTTAGCATTTTAGTGATAGCTATGTACTGATAGGAGAGGATAGTAAAGCTTGAATGTGGAGGAGTCAAACTAAATAGGCAATGTTGGTTTTGGAGACTAAAATGAGCACAATTTAATAGTTCCAAGTACCGTGCATTCTTGGAGAATTGGAATGATACTCTTAGAGTCTTAGCTTTTAGTGTACAAAATTCTCTTTTTGGATTTTGAACTGAAGTGGGAGCTTTGTTATATATTTCTTCTTAGAATAGTTAATTTCATTTGAATAAATTAAGATTTGAAGGTTACGGGCCAGTGGACAGAGCATCAGAGGTAGTAGGGGAGAATTCAGGCATTCTTTTCTTAAGCATAAAAATAAATATATAAAATGTTGGGTTTTGCTAACGCTCCATAATGACAGACTGGGTTGAAAGCTCATTAATTCTCAGGCTTTTGGGTTAAAGCATATCTGTTATGATTAGTAATTCTTCATGTCTGTAACAGTACGACTTGTTTCATTCCTGTTTATTTCTTCAGCTGAAGTGGAAATATAACGGTCTTGGAAACAGAGATTTATGGACTGAAAGATGAAACAAGTTTAGCTTCATGCCTATGAAGATCTATTTCCTCTTCTGTGCCAAGTCATTTGTTAGCGACTCCCCCTGGGTATATCATGTCTCATTTCTGCTTTCATCCCCAGCAGTTTTCAATATGGGGCGGGGATGAAACTTATTGCAAGAGTCTATTGTACATATCTGTTTCAATGATAGCATTTCAGAGTTAAATCCTTTTCTTGTTCCCATTTTCTGTCATTTTATATACTTTATTAGAAGCTAAGTAGGTACTTGGTAGCGATTAGAACGAGAAGTAAATTATGAGGCTTCAAAAATCACGTATCATAACATTTTTGGGTGGAAACCCCAACTGCATAGATCAATATTCATAGCTGTGAACATCATTGCAGAAACATTGCGGGAATCAATCAGAAGAACTGGCTTCATGATGACAAAATAGATTTGAGATGTTTGATTAGATCCCTAATATAAATACATTTTGAGTTTCCTGCTGTAGAAAACTCTTTGGCTATGGACGAAGCATAGAAGATTAATATAATAGAAGATGTATGATTTATTCTTGGTAGCTATATATTGTGCTAATATTTAGTATAAATGTAAACTACATGTCTTTTAACCTTCTGTGTTGTTGAGTTAAATTTGGTTTATCTAGTGACTGTGAATTTGTTGAAGTCTTAAAGGTTGTTTTATTTGCTTTTGTGCCCATGGATATCATGGATTTTAAGCATTGAAACTTCTGGACTTGGATTTTTGTGGAAGTACATTATTATTTATTGCATTTGAAGGCATTTCATGTTAGTGGCGACTGGCGACGCAAATGTTGTTCATTGTTTTTTCTCTGTTAAATGAAAGTATGAATCACAATCGAGCTCATAAGCAGTATAGGCCTATATGCTCTTTTGTGTAATTTTAATGAATCAAAATCTTATTTATCAAACATCTATATCACACTTTATGTAATATCTTACACTGGGACAATGCCCGAATAAAATGACAGCCTGGTAAGCAAGATTTATCCTGGATGATAACCTATATAAGCCTACTATATAAGGTTCTTTAACTTGAGCCTTAATATATATACTCTCTAGCTATCTAACCAATAGTGTGAATGGGTCAGAATAAACAATAATCTGACCAACTGAAAAAAGGAAAATTGGATTGCCATGAGTAGCTATGATGTCATCACTCATCAACATATATCAACATCAGTCTGAACCTTGTTCTTCCATGGCTTCCCTATTTGTAAACAACCAAGTGGAGGAGCAATGGGAGCCATAAGTTCTCCAAATGATTGCCAACAATAGGGATCATATAAGTGGTATCGTTCTTGCAGTGGCTTTAGTTGTATGGTATTCAGTGTTATGTCTATGCATGGTAGCTCATCACTGCAAGCTAAATGTACAGGTTTTACAGTGTATGTGCCTTTTATATTTTTGTTATGTGACACCTGATACTGCAACTGCGGCTGATGCATTCTTACACGTGCTTTTGTCACAATAATATTGGTCTATTACAATCGGAAGCTGAACTTCACTGACTTGAATATTTGAAAATGTTACGCCTTGCACAGATCCTCAACCATCCTGCAGAATGAAATAGTTGGAAGCAATGTAAATTAAGAGTAGGTCTTGTATGAACTTAGTCCACACAAAAATGGTGTGCACCAAATTAAATTTAAGTCTGAGTTAGGGAGTGTGAAGTGGAGTAGACAATGAAGAGTATGAGCTTGTGAATGGAATATTCAGGAATGGTCACACAAATCCTTTGAGGTTCCATCCTAAAACTAATTGGTATTAGGTTTAGCCTATCTTTAATTTTTATAGGTGGGATCACATGTGGGCTATGTGTTTTTTCTTTCAACTTGTGATATTGCATTTTTAAACCCAGTATCATTGTGATATTTTTGCTTATTTAAAGAGTTAATTTTCCTCCTATGCTGAGAATTCTCATTTTTCATTTTTCCATTTTTAATCACTCAGCTGTTTCTCTGAAGTTCCCTTTTATTAGGGACTGCTATATACTCGGATTACTTCCTTTGTTGTGGAGTCAACTAGTGAATCCATTAATTATAGTGTTATGAGGATTTTTTTAACTGTGATGTATACCTGCCATGTCTTTATGCGGACTCCAGTCATCGTGCCATGCATGTTGACTTCTCTGACAGTGACATTTGAGACACAGGCTTTACTGTTATACCTTCCCAGACTTCCAATACTGATGCCATGTCCTGGTCCACAGTTTACATTGTGGATGTATACATTCGAGCATCCTGTTTGTATCGATATGCAGTCATCACCTGCATTTAGTAGTTTGTTGTTAGATACTGCCACTGTGCCATGTGAAGCATTTTTATATAATTCTGTATTTATGTAACTGGAATTTCTTGTTTGTGTTAAGAATTTATCTAAGGCTTTCATTCCAGCTATTTTCTCAGAGAGAAAAATAATTTAATTGTACAGATTACAGACTTTTGGTTGTGGAGGAGGAGCACTACAAGGTTCTGGTAGATTGCATCTTGTTGTGGTTTCATGTTGTGGTCCTGTATTGATTATTCAACAGCATTCTGATGTTTTTAGTTATTATGTTAAGAGTAATGTTTTTAACAACTAAGATGTTTTTGAATCATAGAGTATGATTAAGAAAGCGGAAAACAAGGTGAAAATCGAAATTTACCTTAGAAAATGTACTTGCTCCAATGAAACATGACTCGAATCTCTGTTTGCTCGACTACTTGGCAATTAGCACAACCCTAGCCTTAACAAACCACAACATATTTGAACATAATTATTTTAATCTTTGCGCACGAAAACCCTAATTTGGTAAGCTTCTGCCATTGCGATAATGGAGGTGTCGAATCTCTGCAAACAGGTTATTGCTAAATAATTGTTTCGATTTATGATGAAACTGATTATAATTCAGTTTATTTTCTTCAAAATTATTCTGAAGTTTTTGTTTGCTATTCATAATTTTCAGTTGATTTCACTTGCAATTCAACGGTGTCGTTTATCAGGAGATCCATGTCGACTTTCTGTCATCATTCGACAAATCCTATTTTCCAGCTTTCGTACTCAAATTTCAAGTAATTGTTTTCTCTATGTATCAAAATTGTATACGATTTTTACATTTGTTAGAAATTTAATCAAACTTCAGTGTTTTGTAATTTGATTGTTATGTGGTTTGATTGTTTCTGCTTTAAGAAGTATGTGAAATGAACTTAATATGAAAGTAGTTTGATTATGTTTTTTTTCTCCAGTCATTGATGCTACTTTCAGAGTTTCAATTTCATATCTCCATTCACCATAGAGCTAAATATTTTTAGCTCTTAGGTTTTTCGATTATGATGACTTACAGTAAAACACTCAAAAACTCATGTGCACTTTGTATTTTTAGGATTATCAACTTTGTTATACTGTGCATTAGTGGTTTTTGGGCATTGTAATGCTGTTATATTGACTCTATTTGTGATTTGAGCATGATGAGATTATCTGAATAGGAAGCTCACTTTTTCCTTTTTCTTTCAATTAAACTGGATTATATTTTTTGAAAAATATGTAGTTGATTGTTGACAGTTTCTGATACTGGTGTTGGAAGTTGCTTGAAAGAATTCCAGGACTTGAAACTTTGCTTCAATGGATCTGCTGTGTGGGGTTAGTGACATTGTCACGTGTTTCTGGTTCCTTTTTTTTTGATGATATTGAATGATTGCTCATAACTTCATAATGATTATGCTTGCTTGTTTTGGTGGGTTTGTAACTTTTTTTTTTAAAAAAAAAAAAATACAGATGGTGCGCTTGCTATCAAAACCACCAGTAAGTTTGAATACTTCTTTAATTTCAAGTCATATTGGATCACTAACATGGCTCTAAACATTTCCTGGATATTTCTGGTTGAAGTAAATATGATTTTGCACTTGCTTCAAATGAGTGAATGGAAAAGGAGAATTGTAATCAATCTTATGAATTTAAAATTTTGCACTTGCATGAGTTTCGAGGAAATAACTGGATCACCTTCTTGCATTTTTACTTCGAAAATATTTGCTTGGCAATTATGGTTTACAAATGTAACTCTTGCCACAAGATTGTGTAACCACAAGGAAAAGAAACTTTTAACGTCTTAGCCTCTTTCTCTTTGAACGTTGTACATTCTTAAATAACGACTCTTGTGTGCATATTGATCATCATAACTAAAGAGAGGATTTGTTCATCTTACATGACAGTAATCCTCTTTTGATTTCTGACATCCAGCTAAACTACAAGATCAATATACTGTGCATAAATTTCAGCTGTTTCTCTGCTGGTAGTACATAGTCAATGATGGTATAAATTAATGACTTAATCTATAGGCCTTGGTGATCCTGATCTTTTCCAGTACAACTTAAACCTAAAAGAAAGCGTTCCTAACAAAAGGTTAACTAAGCTCCCTTCAATGCCAAAGAAAAAGGCCATTTTCAGGTATGTTTGTAAGCTGTATTTCTTTTGGTTATATACTTCTACATGCTATTATGAATTCATTTTTCCTGCTCTGTTTCTCAGTGGAACTGAAGTTTCTATGTCCACTGCTGAGGACATGGGAGTATTATTGCAAGATATGACTACCTTTCTCAGAAAGGTACACCACATTCCAAAGTATTCAATTGATTTTGTTTGTGTATTTCATGATCTCTAGATGGATAACATAACAATATGGATGAATTAGCATCGCTAGTATCATTGACGTCATATAGATATAACCTTACTTTAGATGGCTAACATCTCCGATTTCATTGACATTGTCATGGACTAGCTTGGCCATTAGATGAAATTAATAAGAGTAAATAGAAAAATGTATATGAATGAACAAATTATATGACAAAATACAAATCACTGATTGTAGAAATTGAATGTAAATGAAAATGTATAATGAAGAACGATTGTAACCAAAAACGATTACAATAGATAGTATACAGGCATTCAAGAGGCTTGTTCTCTCCCAATGAGTATAAAACTCCTCTTAAAACTATTACTTGAATGGATGATTCCTAAAACCCTTTCCCTTTCCCTCTATTTATACTAATTATCTCCACATTTTATCATCCCACTTAACTAATTACTAAGTATCATTTACTACTTAATTCCTATAATACCCATTTCCAGTCCTTCATGACATACTGACCCTTGAATAATTCACTTATCCTCAAGGGAAAATTTGAAATGATTAAGACAAATTATCAACAAAATGAACCAAATAAGATAAGTTTCAACTTATTTTCAAAAGTAAGTGTGAAATTCCCAAATCTATGATTTGGGGCTGTTTGCAGTTAGTAACTGCAAACAGAACAAAAAAACACAATAGTTGATCGTAGTTACTAATTGTAACGCAAACAACTTTGACTTTTTTTTTTGACCTGTACACGGTTTGACCTGTTCACGGTGGAAGCTGCTGTGCGTATTTGTGGAGCTAGTTCTTCGCAGTTACTAACTGCGAACAGGTCAAAAAAAAGTCAAAGTTGTTCGCAGTTAGTAATTGCGAACAGCTATTGTGTTTTTTTTGACACTAATTGCGAACAGCCACAAACCACAGGTTTAGAAATTTCACACTTTTATAAATAAGTTGAAATTGTCATGGATTCTGAATATCGCGGCCTCCGATGTGTCTTCGATCACCAAGAATCAAACAGCTCTGGTACCAATTGTCATGGATTGGCTTAGCCATTAGATGAAATTGTTAAAGATTGAACAGATGAGATGAAATTGTTAAAGATTGAGCAGAAAAAGTAAAGAATGTAACAATTTGTATGTAAATGTATATGTATATGGAAAGATTGAATGTAAACAAAGAACAATTATAAAAGATAGAACACAAGCTTTTTGAAAGGCTTGTTCTCTCCTAATGAGTAATAAAACTCCTCTTAGAATTATTACTTGAATACATGATTAATTTCCTTCCCTTACCCTCTATTTATACTAATTATCTCTACCTTTAATTCCTTCCAACTTACTAATTGACAAGTGTTATTTATTACTAATTTCTATATTACCCCTTTCTAGCCGTTCTCCTTCATGACATTTGGTTTTCCTTTTTCCATTGGCTTCTATCTTTTACAATTTGAGATAGATAGAAAATTAGAATGAATGGAGAAGAAAAATCTATGTGAAAGACCATTAAAACTGATATATTGGTTTTTGTAGCTGATTTCAATCTTTAGGGGGTAAAGCTTTAGCATTTTTGTTGTTGAAGCAGAATGCATGATATATGTAAGCTCTTATGCACACCCTTCTTTTTCCTTTTCAAAGGACTTACGTTTTACTTGTTTCTGCAGATTCATATATTGAAGATACATGTAAGTTCAACATCTCCCTAATGTAAAATAACACTAAATACATCTCTAGAACTCTTTTATTTGTTGTGTGTGTGTGTGGGAGGGGGAGGAATGTCGCATGTTTTCTTAGTGCTTAACCTTTAGTATATTGCTAAGTAGAGTTGTTTACTCCTTATTTTTGAAAGCCACTAAAGTGAGATGATTTGCAAAAAATGGATTGCTTTCTAAGTGTTCTGCATGGAAGTTATTTTAATCCTTCTCAATTTATTAGTATTTTGATCCTAAAATTTGAAGGCTATCAAAGACCATAAATGAGGATAAAACTTCAACTGCTAGAGTATGTTATTGGGTGTTATGCTATTTGACAGTAAAATAATTGCTTATTTTTCTCTTTACTTCAGAACATTGCAATGGAGCTGGTTGCTGTATGCAGTGATCAACAACGACTCCAACATGAAAATGTTGTTCTTGTCACCGAGTTGACATTACCTTCCCCAGATTCTTCAATTTTACAACAGCTAACATCAGGGCTAGAGGATTACGTTTGTAATCATAGAAATGGTTTGATTAAAAAGTGCCTGTCCTGCTTTTCGAGCGGGTGAGCAAATATTCATGCATGCTGTGGTAGCTCGATAGCGTGGAGTGGATTTTAGAATTTGGGATTTCTTTTGTTTCAGGAACAGGAAAAGAAAATAACATTTATACAGGAAATCAACAAGTGACATATGTTTGTTACTTTCATATTTTGCTGTGTTATTTGTTTATGTTTCTCTTTTTTTCAGAGAGAACCCAAAGATAGGGAATGGACAAGCATGCAAAAAGAAGCACGGAAATGATGTATTGGCTGTTGAAGTAGTAATTGTTGTCAGCCACAGTGAGTTATCGGATCCATCAAATCTGTCATGTTTGAAGGCCTTTGAGCCCAAAACAGAGGTCAGTTTTCTGCAGAGAATGATGTTCTACTGAAATGATTGACTGTTCTGTTTGTTATTCAGTCTTGCTTAGCACTTGAAATCACGTCCAACAGCAGTTGAACTGCTCATAATATCAACTTCATCTATTTCATTACCATAAACCAGTTCTTGTAAGTTTATTATCCATGCTTTGAACTAATGATGTTTTTTGGAGGGCAAAACTCTTAGTTTTGATCTTTTTAATGTGCTTTTTAAAAATTTGGCTGTGTTTCTTTAAATTTAGTTTTAGTGGTACTTTAGTTATGAGGAAATAATCTCTCATTTTTTGATGTTCCGACTTCAGCTGCATGAAAATTATGAATTTATTAAACAATCAGAAGTTTCTGAAACAGTTACTTTCAAGAATTATGGAAAGCATGCTCTTAGCTAGTATGTGATTAAACTTAAATTACATTCACATTCAATAGCAAGACAATTGGAAATTGTTTTGAAAATTTTCAAAGATACTCCCCTCTATTCTAATCAACTGTTCCATTTGGTTTTGCACACTTGACAATGCACTATTTCAGTCCTAATTATCTCTCATTATGCTTGGTTAAAAATTATAAAAAAATAGATATTAATACAATTTACATTGAGACAAATCAAACAGGATCTCACTTGACTATGTTTTAACTTATTTCTGAGAATAAAATACAATATAAGAGTGATTGGTCATTGGTGAATAGTGCCAGAAACAAATGGAACATTTGATCAGAACGATACAATCCGGTTATAAAAATTTGTAATACTCCTTAATGATTTCTGTGGAAAGTGTAGGCATTTGACAAGAATATATGATAGAAGTTTTATAACAGTACTCATCTAACTTGGATTATGTATCTCTTCGACTTTTCAGGTTTTATATTTTAAAGATTTCTCACCTTGTTCGGTCCCCCAGTCAGCTCTCAAAGCAATCAAAAGCGTCAAGTGGAATAACTATGGGCTAACTCTAAAAAATATTGATGATGAAGGGAGCTCTCCTTCACTTGAATGGGAGAACTTGCCCCTAAACACTCATATCGACATCGCCCTTCATTCTTATAATAAGCAATATCCATACAATTTTTACATTCACCTTCTGTTATGATAACAATAGCAATCAAATTGTACAAGAATCATCTGCACTATATTCTGCTTTATACAGTAATTCCTTAACTTGTTTCCAAGGTGACAATGCCGCCATTAAGGCAAAGAAATCAACTCGAGACAAAGCTTGCAAAGGATGCTATCAGTCTTGCACTAAATGATTTGAAGGAAATGTATACGGGAGCTCTTCTCAGTGATCATGCTCTCAAGGTACCACCCTTTATAGACACTTCAGCAACTGTACTCGCTTCTTTTTGTGATCCCAGCCAAAACTTTACTGTATGAGTAAAATCTGATGAAAAATCTGAATTGCTGAATTCCAAAATTTACCTTGTATAAATCTGTTAAATTTAGCATTGTTCCTGTCAAGGACTGAAGGCATCGGAGATGGTCCCTTGAGGCAACCCTTTGGGTCAGTTTACGTTTGTTAGTCTTGCAGTGATTTTGGAAGAAAAGGGCTTGATAGCAAATACAAACCTTGGCCAATAATCATCATCAACATGCTAAACCCTTTCTACGAAACAGATTTGTACTTCATTAATTGTGTCCGGTCCTGGATAAGAACAAGAATCAAAATTTCCTAGGACAAGCAAATCTAGAAAGACCAGGTTGAATCAAAGTGTATCTCTTGTACGCAATCTCATTTAATCTTTTTTTTTTTCTGGGTTCAGATCCATTCTTATGCCCCTGATCTTGCAAGAAGCATTGCTGGTTTAATACTGTCTTCAGATGATCAAAACTTCCAAGGCGAATGCTTCAGTCTCCTTGGCATGCCAATGGCAAATATAGAAGGACACTCTTTAGAGAAGTGCATACAAGACAAGATTATATCTGCAATAGACATGAATGACAGGAAGCCTCCGAGCTCAAGATGCAGACCGGCTGCACCTTTTCTATTCGGAGATGATCATGTCCAAGAATCAGAATACATGTGCGACGAATATGACGAAGGTGAGGAAGATGATTGCGTGTTGATGGATTACTAATTAGCAGCTACATTATCACCATCAAAATTATATCTGTTTTGGTTATTATATGGTACACCTACTACAAAATCAGCTACAATGCTTTGGAATAGGCTTTTTGTTTGGATTAGAGAAATGAAGTTGTATATTCCCCTTGTTTATACACACAAAGAGAAGCTTTGAAAACATGCACCAGCCATCTGAATGAAATCTTTTTTTTTACCATCTCATCCTTGCAGAGTTGCAGTTCTAGACATATATACCTACAAAGTTGTAAAGGAGTAATTTTGTATACGAGCTAATAGCTAACAAAGTACTTCAAGACATAATAATCTTCAAAGTTAAACATACCTTAAAGTATAGGCGTCATTCAAAATTAAATCAAACCGATTATAATCTGAGTCGAGATTTGAAGTCGAGCTCAAACCTTATACCGTTAACTAGACCAATTATAAGAAGTTAAGAACTTGTTGATTAAACACCATAATTGACGATATCAAGAATCTTGGTAAACATAATAATTAACTTATAAATTCTTCTATATGTTCCTATGAGTTTGTATTAATTTCTTTTTGTTTGTCTCACTTCGCTCTTTCATCCACAATTTTTGTAGAAAATTTGAAACAATTAAGCAATTTAAAAAAAATGAGTTTCAGGTAAATTTAATTTCAAAAATAAGCATATTTATGTTCGAGCCTAAGGTTAGGTATCTTCGCAGTTAATAACTGCGAAAAAAAAATTGGTCAAAAAAAGTCAAAATTGTTTGTTCGCAGTTAGTAATTGCTAACAAAAGAGAGACAATGTCATAACGTTAGAAGGGACTGGAAAAGTGGAAGTCATATTAAAGTCAAAATTGTTTGTTCATAGTTAATAACTGCGAACAAAAGTGAGACAATCTCATAACGTTAAAAGGGACGGCAAAAGTGGAAGTTATGTATGCATAATATATTTTTTAACCAATCTTGCTAAATTACAAAAAGTGTTGAATTAATTTATGAACGGAATAAAGAATAACGACACATGTATGTATATTATTATATAAGTAACAATACATATATTTAAATTTAAAATATAATATTGTAAAATTTTATCATTCCACCAAAAATCATATATTTATCATTTAATTATTATACTAATAATTTTACAAAGATAATAATAGTAAATAAACACAATGCTTGTACGTGTATATTAACTTACTGCACGAAAGATAACAAAAAAATGATTTGTCTCATTTGATTTTTTGAAATTATTTACTAATCAATTTTACTTTATATTTTATTCTTAATCTAGATGTTAAATAATAGTTAAGTGAGATATTGTTTAATTCGTCTCAATGTAAAATTTATTAATAATAATTTTATAATTTTTAATTATGTGCAATTAAAAATATTTACGATTGAATTAGTATATTGAAGTTTAATCTTCACATAAAAAGACAAACAGGACTAGCAACATACTATATTAAATTACAATCTCATTCAAGCAAGTTTTGAATATTCTCTGAGAAATACTTCTAATATGATCATATTAATAATATAAAATGAAAAAACTGATGTTTAATATTACTTTATAAGTACAAAGTATATGTATGAACATATTTCTCCAAAAGATAACCTCTCTGCAAGACATCCTAACAGTAGAGATCACCATTAATAAGACAGCTTTAAGGACAACTTCATCTTTGTCGTACGAGAGATCATACATCAAGAAGATTATTGACTTAATCAGCTACACATTAATCCAAAGAATAAGAATGTGCTTAATTTATTTAATTTCATAAAATAAATTCCAATGGTTAAAAAAATGCAGTTTCACGATATTAATTTAGATGTATTTAATTGCATTCCAATTCCTACATCAAGAAAGTATTTGAGTGCATTCCAAAAGAATGTACCAAACTATAAATTGATTAATCTATATTCCGGCTGTGAAGAGAACAATCAACACTCTCAACAAAGTTGAAGAAAATGCTTTTTAAGGTTCACGATGATTATGAACTACTAGGGAGGTCTGAGTCGCTTTTTCGGCTGTTTCATTTCGTATTCCTGCGCAAGAAGGTAACAAACGAGGGCCGAAGAAGGGTCCTCCGGGAATCCTTCTCCGATGATTAAGTCAGTATGGGTTATGAAAGGATTGGTGGTAAAGCTTTAAGGGATTTTGAGTTATCTTTCGATGAGGGAATAATCCTTGGAATTCAGTGTCAAAAGTTCTGTCCCCTTTAGTGATGCATGGCATCGTATATTTATAGTGGTGGGTTTTAGGAGAGGTCTCCCAAAACCCTAATGACAGTTTAGGCTTTTACTTTATTGGAATCTTTCTTGAGATCAGTAGAAAGGGAAATAGAATATTCCGTAAGTCTATGTGGCGTTTGGTGGTTTGCTGATTCTTACACCATGGTCCCCCTTCCTTGTCTTTTAGTACACCTATATGGGTATGGTACGAGGTAGGTGTAGTGCCTTGCCTTATACAAATATTGACAACTTTTCTGTGCATAACTCCAGTTGTCTTCTGACACGTCATCATTTCCGTTGTAACCATTCTGCAGGTATTTAGGTTCTTCATTCTTTATCAGGATCCTTTTGCTATGACCCTGCTGCTTCCGTGAGTCTTGTTGTTCTGCAACTTAGCTGAGGAGTAAGTTTTGTCCTTTAGGGGGCTAAATTATCCTTCCTAGGGAGCTGGGCTCTGAAGGGATCCAAGTTGTTTCGTCATGCCTTTCGTCCATAACGGTGATTTGGGGTTTCTCCTTTTTCAGGGTCCTAGGGAAAGCGGGGAATGTTCCAGCATATACCATCTCAATCAAACAATTAGTATATTGAAGTAAGAAGAATAATAAAGTACCACTTAAAAACAAACAAATATAATAACCAAACTCATAATTTCTTTATTTTTATATAAACACGAAAACCAGATCTTGTAAGCCAAGGGGCTTATTATTGAAATCAATAATATTCTTTCTTCTTGTCTTGAAACTTGATACTTCTAATATATAGTAAAGTTTGAATAATTGAATTTAATAGAGTTAACCAAAGAACTTGTTATTTAAATTTTGTGGGAATAGCCTTTCAATGTTATTTAATAATAACAATAATACTTTTAAACTTTAAATAATAACTACATTTAATGAAAATATATCTTATTAAAAATGAGTTTGATAGGCTATGACGTTTTTGTGCCTTATAGCTTATAGGTCAATATATATATATTAATAAAAGTATTAGTTTTTCTGATCCATTTTTAAAACCAGGCTAACTTTTGATTTTTCAGTCATACAACTACAATTGAAATTTCTAAACTCCACATTTTTACTCTTTTTATTTATGGAAAATGAATAGCTAAGTAAGTTTCCTAAAGAAAACTATTCTCTTAATGCAATTGAATCGACAAATTAAGTGGTGCTTACTGTTAATTGCTAATTTGTAATTTTTTTTTGTCAGTATGACATTGACATTATTGTTATTTTGATTTTTAATTTGATTTTTGTAACTCACTTAATATAATGTCTGAATCTATTACTGTTATCATAAAAGCACTTATTTAGAGTTCGTTGAACAAACTTATAATATGAATGAAGGGAATGAACATTAACCTCAAAAAAAGATTGTTTTATGTTCATTTATGGGAACATAGAGGATTAGGAAAAGGTTTTAGAAAAAAATGACTCAAATGTATTCAGAAAGTTTGTAGATTTAAAAGAACAAAAATATACTATAAAATTAAAGAAAAAATTAATATTAATAATTATAAACATGTTAGTAACAACTTGTTCAATAGTAGTTGATTCTATTAATACAAGTGCTAAAACTCTTAACAATGACGTCAACTTTAAACGTATAATTGAACATACAACATCAACTACGTTGGAGAAGGAAGATATTGATGTGCCGAGTGGTGATGTTTTAAGGTTTAGAACTATTCATAAAGTCATTAATGTGAGGCAAATGAGGCTTCACTAGAGTATGAAACCATGCCTTGAACGAGGTAAGACATGAAAAGGGTTTTGCTCGAACAGGCAAGGCAAGAAAGCAATCCAAAAGCTTGCAGCAGGAGCTACTCGTTCAAGCAGGTCTGTTGCTCTTTCGAGCAGCAACAAGGCAGTGAACAGAAGGTCTCTAACAAGGTTGCTTGTTCGAGCAATAGCCTAGGAAGCTCTAACGATTGTTTTTGTTTACGTTTGAGGCACTGAAAGAGGGCATTACTTCTTATTTATTGCCATGCTTATTGCATGGAGTTAATTGTGTTAATGTTATCTTAATGTGAGGGTTCTAAAATGATATATTCCTTCTATATAAAGGGGCATACATCATTCAAAGAACATAAACAATACACAACATAGTTGAGAGGGCGAATACACATGTGAGGGCTAGCGTGTTGACCATAAGAGCCTTGTTTTTTCTTTGTGTTATTATTTGTGATCTTGAGAGATTTTTCTCAAGATAGAAAGGTTTATTTATATATTGTGTTGTGAATCTAGTTATAAATAAGCTTTTGTTGAGGGGAGGTATCCAAGATATCTCATATATCATTGTGTCCTTCTTCCATTGCTTTTGTAGTTGTTTATCGTCCTATTTTTCATTGTCTAACCAGCTCACTGTAACTTTCATTTCAGATTCATAATAATAAAATGTTTGTACTACCTAATTTAGTAAACACTACCATTAAATTGTTACCACATAACCATCTATCTGTATCTATCCCTGTTTAGAACCGGATACAATTAATTATGCTACTAATCTGAGTTAGTAGAATAGTTCATCTAAAGAGAGGTTATACTTGTTTGAGGTTTGTTTTTGCTATCTTACCCTTCCTGCGAAAAGACCACCTAAATGACTTCTCCCTGGACAAGTAACACGGGTTAAAAGGGCACAAAGATATTCTTTGGGATTTTTTCCAATGCCCAAGTCGGTTAGAATCTCAAAATGTGTGCCTAACAAACTTTTTCCCAATTAGTGCACAATGGCTCTTTTCTTAGAGATTAATGCTATGGCTTCATCCATTCCTTAAAAACTTCCCATAAGGAATGTTTATGGGAATTAAAAAAAATAAAATTTTTTAAATAGTGGATATATTATTTGATTGAATAATATTTAACGAAGGAAAAATAATGACCACAAACATTAAAAAGTATTAAAAGAAAGTTAGTGGAATACATGTGGATCGGAGATCATAAGCAATATAAAAATGTTAAAATAAATTTAATAGAAGATATGTGGGGATCATAAATTTATTTGATGTTTTTATTTTTCATATTTTAGGAGTTTTATTTGTTGTTCCTTAACGAATCTTTCTATTTATAATATATTGTTTGGACATAATTAGCCTTACTCATCTTAATTTTAATATTATTTTTCATTAACTTTATTTTAACAATTTTATAATATTTAGGGTGTCTACATATTTCTCACTAACTTTGTTTTAACATTTTTAAATATTTATGGTCCCCATATTTTATGCTCGAACTTTATTTTATATTTTTTTAATGCTTATAATTTTCATTTTTTTTCTCAATTAACTTTATTAGTCAATAAAATAACATCTTCATTATCTAAAAGAATCAATTTTTTTTTTTAATTTCTTAACCAGTTTCTTCACAATTTAGGGTGTGTTTAATCTAATGAAATTATTCACTTCAATGGGGATTATAATGTGTATATACCATTTACGAGTCATGTGAAACATATGTACGCAACAAGAAATAATATAAGAAAAAAATAATATATAATCGTTGTTCGTTTGGGTGTATCCTAATTTCCTTTGAAATATCTAATTTTTAGAAATTATGTATTTATGTTGTTTGATCGATATTTATTGGGCAAGCATAGAAAATATACATTCTCTTAAAAATGAAAAACTCTCCAATTGAATTTAGGAATTAAATGAAAAAGGGATGTCGATAATTTCAAATTAATATATTATGCTCGCTCTTTTTGTGATACTTTGCCCATTAAGGGTGATACGTAATTAGGTATGTTAAAAATTAAATAAACTTTGTTTTTCCAATATGTAAACTATCTCCATAATATGTATCACATTATTTATTCACTAACTATCCATTAAAATTATATTTAATTATTTATCAACTAAATATCAATTGTCATCTGAGGTAGATAAATTATCCAATAAATTGGTGTAGCTTACAAAACTATTATAATTATTTATTTATTTCCTAAATATTGTATGATACTCCTATCTTTTATGATATCATTTATCTTTAATTAAATAAATTAATCTATTTTATTAATAGAAAGTTTTGTAGGGTCCTCTATTATTAAAATATAGGGGTCGTTAAATATACATCAAAGTCATTAAACACACTAAAATACAAGTAATAAAAAAAGTTTTTTCTTACCTACGTAACAAATGAATAAGTTTACTAATTTGTTGAAATATAATTTATAATATTTTTTAAAATTGTCAACTGTAATAAATCTTCAATAAACATATCAATTTAATTTCAAAAAATTTAGTAATTTATCGATTATGTAATGTATACTTACACACCCAATACAAAAATTAGAAAAACTGGTAAAAAATATTTGTCCATTAAACTTATTTATTCTATGTAGTATCTATCAAAATCTCTTTAAAATATATATTATCAATATCAAATTAATAAAAACTAACACTAAGAATTATAACAGTTTACAAAGGTAAAGAGTAAAGACTAAAACAAGTCACCGACCTAAACTTACCTCAACAAATCCCTTTCAACACAAATCTTTTAGATTTCTTCGTTACTCGGTTTCTTGTTCGTCTTTATTTGATATTACTAAAACCAAACGTTCACACTTCGTTCTTTCTTTGACGTATTGAATATTAATTAGGCAATCATCAATGATAATTTATTCATAGAATTATAAATTTAAAGCCATGATATGTATATATACATGTCACATTTTCAATTAAAGATTATTCTTAATTTGTGATTAGTTTTTATTAATTTATAAGTTAAAAGATAGTTAAATGAAATTATTTTTAATTCGTCTTAATATAAAGATTATTAATATCAAATTTTTTATAATTTTTTTTATCATACATATTTAGAGATAGGAGTATTAAAAATTATTGAATTAGTGCATTGTATTGCGTAAAAAGTCAAATATTATCAGTATTTTAGAACGGAGAAAATATATATATTTATTATTAGTTACGTTGTGAATATTCTATAAATAAATAGAGAAATTTTAAATGTGATTTTCATGGACAAAAAGAAGTTAAAAGTATAATAAATGTTGGATTTATTCAATTCATCTTAATGTATAAATTTTATATAACGTGTATTTATAAATATTAAGACTTAAATTATAAAAAAAATGTGGAAAAAAAGTCAAATATAATAATGATAATGAAAGGAAGTAATACATAATTAGTAAGATATTAAGTGAGGCCCTAAGTGTTGACAAAAATTTATATGTTCATAATTAATAGTTAGTTGTCCACGTCATTGTACTGGTTATATACATGATGGATTTATCAAATTCCATATAGTCCAAGTGTACTAGTTTTAATGTCGTTTACCAAACCCTTGAATTAGTCTACTCTGTATTATTTGTCCAATAGGAGTATATCCAACAACGATTGTGCAAGGAAATTGCTTGTTATTTTATAAATTTGGAGTCCAATTGATTCCTATAAGCAAAATATGCTAAGTAAGACAAAAATAATAATGATGAATGCGCTAATTAGAAATGTAGAATGAAAATGATGATGATTCGAAGTCTAACTGAACATGTGTAAGGTGTCTAATCGTACATAGTTCTCTAAAATTATAAGGTTTTAAATAAAGTTTAATATAATTTACATTTTTTTATCTATGGTTTAATTGCTTAATTCTAGGTCTTAAATTTGCAAAGAAAATATTTTTAAAATTGGACTTCAAAAATTATTGTGAGTTTTTACTCAACTTTTGTTTAATTTTAAGAAATTACTGTACAAGTCATTCATTTTGGGAGTAGTAGTTTTCCAATATTTTAATTTCACATGTAAAAACTTTTGGATAAAAAAATAACAAAATCAAAAAAGAAAGAAATACTTCCATAAGTTATTAGTAATAATCCCATATGGATTGCATGCATAAATAATGGATTTTACCATTTTTTAGTTTTGTCTACTAAACATGTTTAGGCCTAATAAATCATTGATCTGAACTTTATTTAAAATATACTACATGATAATTAAAAAGAATTATTAGTTAACTCCTCATGAAAGGAATTACAATATAATAAGTCGACGATTAATATAGAGCCAAGATAAGTTTTGATAAAAAAAAAAGTTATAAAAAATGATTAGACTAAATGTTAACTACAGTTTCTAAATGCTTTATAGGTTAAATATATTGAAAAAAATTGCAATTTCACATGTTTATTTATTTTAAAATTTATTATTAGAAATAACATTACATTTTTATCCGTAATATTAAGACTTGTAAAAATTTCACCTGACCCGAAATTAACCCAAAATTTGATCGGAAATTAGTGGGTTATAATGCAAAAAATTTGACCCATAACCATAAAACGACTCGATCAAAATATATCGATAAAAACAAGGTCAAACTCAAATGAAACTCGAACCCGATCATTTTGACCATTTTCAATCTCATGTCATAATTGTCACATCATTTTTACTCAGTCTTATTCCTTACAAGAACTTCTCTTGTTTTTTCGAGCCAAGGGACTCTTTGGCCACATTCTCTTTTATGGGTATGGTTGTCACCTTCCTTCCCTCCCCAAGATACACTGGGTATGATAATGCTAATTATAAAAATATATAATCCTTTACTCATTGGGTTGATTTGAACCCATCAAGATCTGACCGAAAACAAACCCCATCTAAAAATGACCTAAAACCTAAAATTGAGGCGATCAAATAGAACATACCACAACCTATCTGACTAACTGTTTTGATAGGTCTAGTTATATAGAAACTTGTATCTCTAATTGATTTAAATGGAACCAATTTAACCTACATTGAATTGAATTGGAAGAATTGTGAAAATATCAAAATAACATAATAAAGTAATGAATATAATTAAATTAAAATTAAGCCAAAATAAAAAGGTAAAGAATTTAACACTTTAATTTTAGTTCGTCATTATAACTTTATTATAACATTTTCTTTTTTTATCACAAACAATCAGCAACCAATTGACACCAACAAATAACTAATTTTATCAAACAGATTATAACAACTAACAAATCACTAATAGCTCTAACTAATCGAACTAGCCAATAACTCGTCAGTAGGCAACAACTTCGATCAAGAATTTTTTTTTTTTCTTTTCTTCTCTTTGACTAAATTAGTTGAATAATTAGCCTTAAACTTTTTCCAAGCTTTTTCCAATAAAATTAAATCACAAGTGGGAAAAAAAATAGAAGTACACACGTCAACAAAATAGCAATAAATAAATGATCATAAGCACTTCCTTATCCAATGGAATTGCTTGGTAATGCTTAATTAGTTCTTGACCATTTCAAAGCATTGGATACACTTTGTCTTATCCAAGCCAAGACCAAGACTCCTAGTCAACCTACACTATTTTTCCCATATATCTTTTTCTTTTCTTTATTTGGGTGACAAATAATAATGTGAACATTGCATCACATCATAGTAGAGTAATTAAAACTTTTTTTGCTTGAATAATCCAAATTAATCATTTACTTTAATTATTTAGTTCACACTAATAACTAGTACAACAACAAATAAAGCTTAGTTAATCCAAACAAATTAAAGTCCGCTAAAACTAATAATTAGTTCAATTTTTTTTTTCCTTGAAAATTTTTAATGAGGATGAAAAGAGCTAGATAATAGAAAAATCAACCTATTTTTGTTAATTCAAAAATTTTCAATTAAATTCTAATAATTAAAATTATATAAGCCAACAAGTATAAATTTATTCGAAATTTACTCTTAACATTTTTATCATAATATTCACTTTTTTTATATATTTTAATTATGTATAACTCAAGATATAAATAACCAAAATAATGCATTGAATTGCGAAAATAAAAATATTATGAAACAAAAAAATATTAAACTATGCATATTATGTTATGGCATAAGAGGCAAGTTGGAGCAAACTAAAGCTTTGTTGTTTAGCATGCTTGGGAAATCATGGAGTGCATTGTAAAGTTTACGCAGATGTAAATTATTTCTGTTGAAAACGCTTCTAGATTTGGTTTGTACTTTGACGTAAGTAATGCAATACTCCCAACTCCCAAGTCTTTGTAGAATTGAAGCATCTCCTAATTATTACAGGCTTATGGAAATTAACTTGGCTTGCTGATATAGATTTCCAATCATTTTGGACCACGAAATTTGCATAAAAGTGATAAATTAACATATAGATAGAGTTGTACATTCGAGTTGACTTAATTGTGTTTCTTATGTTTATGCAAATATTTTGACAGATTTTTTCGAATCGAGCCCAGTCATACTATTTTTGATTAATCGGAACAATTTTAAACAACTCTACATTTTACAACAAAAGATCATTGGTGATCACCCTTAATTTTAAAAGGCTCCGACTTGCGACTACATACATTTTATATGTATGTTTTCAACGGCGTCTTCTTATTTATATATATTTTAAAAGGTTCCGACTCGCAACTACATACAATTAATATTTAGATTTTATTTTGTCAATTAATTTAATTTATTTTATATAAACACACAAATACATTTGCATATTGTACATTTTACACGGACAAATATACTAGTACTTCTTTCATTCTGAAATACTCGCAACATTTTCGTTATCGACTCTATTCATCGTTCAAACGTATTTCATATATTGCAGCTAATGTATAAGAAAAAATATAGTCAAGTGGGATTTTGTTTGAATCATCTAATCACATACTTTCATAATATTAATTTTTTATAATTTTTAGACGTGTATAATCCAATATATAAATGATCAAAATAACGCATTAAACTGCGTAAAAAGTCAAATATAACAAGTATAATGGAAGGAAAAAGTACGAAAAATATGAGTTCCATTAAAATAGAGAGGAATATACTTTTAAGTTTACTTGGCGGATAATCTTCAATCTTCATACATAGAATTACATGTCTAAAAGAATAGAAAATTCACGCGTATACAGCTTTGGAGTTTGTATGCAAGATGTATGCTAGCTAGAATTGTGCGTTGGAAGCCATATTCTAGTTTGCTTATTTTTACAAACTACTTTTATTTTATTTTTTAAATTTAGAAAAAAAAATAAGTATAAAAATTAATTTCATTTAAAAAAAATATTTAATAAACTTGATCTTATAAAACAAATATAATAAACTCAAATAAATAGAGAAAACAAATTGTATTAAAATTTATATTTGGATTTATTAATTTTGATGGAGTTAGATAGAGTTAGTGGACAAATAATGAAAGTAAAATATACTATTTCTTTAGGGTTAGGTTTTCACTTTTGAGGACATCTCTTGTGTTAGTAATTAATGGTGGGGAAGGTAGGTTAAACATTTTGTATCAATTAGGTTGGACTTTGGAATTTGCATTTGTTTGTTAGATTAATTGATGTTTATAATTTTTTGCTCATAACAAGGGAAAGGAAGATTTTAAGAGTGTTATGTAGTAGTATAATTTTTAATATTTTTCAGTAATGTTAAAATTTATTTCATGATAATAAAAGATAAAAATAAGTGGGTAGAACTATGGAAGAAACACTAATATGTGAATGTGAAAAAAAAAAAGTGAATATAATTTTTACCATATCTTTTCCACTAGATCTATTCTACTATTTTGTCCAACTTTTATTTTTAGTTTATCTTATTAAATTTGCACAATTTTTATTTTTGACTATGACTCATATTTTTTCTTTAATTTTCATTATTATATTTAATTTTCATCAGTATATTTAATTTACCTTTTATCACATTCATATATTTATTTCAGTACCCCTAATATTTATTTTTGCTTCATTTGTTTTGATAATGCTTATGTGTTAGATTTGATGGGACAAAGAAAGTACTTTTATTAAGTTGTATAATAAAAGTTTAATTCTCATCACATGTAAAAGAGAAGGTCTTAGTAAATAACGGTTATTTGTGAAGTTAATAAATCACCCTTATGTGGTAAGATTTGATAAAGAGAGAGAGTTTTGTTATTTTAATTTATCTTTTTTGGTGTTGTTTATTTTATTATTATGCTTTTTGTCGTTTTGTGATAATTTACAAATCATAATAATTGATTAGAAATTTTTTCATATAAAAATATAATTTCCCTTGTCACTCTTGCAATATGAAGTTATTCTTACCTCAAAAAAAAATATTTATATAAGCTTAACTTAATAAATCACACAAAAACAAAAAATCACCATAATCTCAACTAGAAGAAAATGGGGGGAAATCATTAAACAAAAAAAATCGATGATTTTCCTCCATGTTTAAAAATCGAAATTCTTATATAAATAAATAAAGTTTCTCCTTCAAAGTCTCCCCATTTGACCACCAATCACCAATTAACAATCACCACCATCCTCCTCCCTATCAAACACCTTCCTCTCGCTTTCCCTTTCCCCTTTTCTCTCTTCCCCCATTTTTCTTTCTTATATAAATATAATTCTCACATTTTACCCTAATAACACCTCAATTATTATTGGGTATATCTCCAATTCTTCAAAGAAATCATCTTTTCATAAGAATAAAAATGGGTTCTTGTTTATCAACCACAAAAGTGAATGGATCAAACAGCAATTCAACAACAACAACAACCACCAATACTGCATTAACTGCAATCAAGAATCAAAGGAAAGAACCTGCAAAATCTGTGGCAAATACAGCACCAAAAAATGATGGGTCTCATCAAAAACAAACCCAAAAAAGAAATGAAATTGAGGTTCATGGAAAAATTCATAAAAATAACAATAATAATAATGTGGGTATGTTTAAACCTAGAGAAAAAACCAGTTCTAGGCGTCAAGGTGCTATTCCTTGTGGAAAAAGAACAGATTTTGGGTATGATAAAGATTTTGAATATAAATATACAATTGGGAAATTGTTGGGACATGGTCAATTTGGGTATACTTATGTTGCTACTGATAAATCTAATGGAGATCGTGTTGCTGTCAAGAAGATTGATAAGAGTAAGGTACTAATTTTTTTTATAATTTTCTTGATTTTAATTTTGAGGTTCTTTTTTTTCTTTTTTTTCATGTGTTTGTTTTATTCTGGGTTGATAATTGTAATGTGATTTTTTTTTGTCTTGTGTGTAAATTTTTAAGTTGAAGTTATTTATTTATTTTGCTTATTGGGTCTAGAACAGTTTCGCTGGTCAATTCGCTTTTTAAATTAGCAAATCGCTCAAAATGGCCCTAAAATCTCCAAAAACCAACTATGATTTATTTTTATTCGCAATTCGCATGAAGTTTAGCGAATTATTTGACAATGGTTTAGAATTTAGAAATCAAGGTTAAAATTGGAATTATAAATGACAATAGTTGCTTGCTGAATTTCATTTGTGTTATCTGAAAAGAACTTTTACTTGGATATAACCCTATATACTTTTTTCAGAATAGTGACTGGTTCAAGTTTTGATTTGATATAGGTTATTTTAGTTTATCAAGTTTAAATTGATTAGATTAGATTATGGTAATGGATGCTTGTGTTACTGATAAAGCTATGTTATGCTCTTTATACCAGCAAATCGAATCGAATTGTTCCTGCTTAATGGGTACTAGAGCAATTTCTTGTTATTTCATCTTGCCTCTTGGATGTTTATCTATATCTATTTTGAATAGGGAAAGTCATTGATGCATTTTTAGTATTGGAATTTGATGTTTGATGTATTTGTTTGCAGATGGTGCTTCCTATTGCGGTGGAGGATGTTAAGCGAGAAGTTAAGATATTAAAAGCTCTTGCTGGCCATGAGAATGTAGTTCAGTTCCATAATGCATTTGAGGATGAAAACTATGTCTACATAGTGATGGAGTAAGTTTGAATCCAATGTTTTATGATTGTGCTTTTTAGAGCGTACCTCTGGTCGACCAAGTTGCTCTTACATAGAACCACGAGCATGGATGGCTCGGGGAGGGGATGGGTAGGTTGGGATATAAGTATTCATTTGGAAACGACCACTGGAACTGATTTATTGGTTCGTGTAGCTGATCACAATCTTTTGGGTTAAGGCATTGGCTGTTGGAAATACTTCACATGTAAGGAAGATCCCACATCAATAAAATATTGGGTTGTGGACTTGAATATAATACTTGATAAGTAATCTTCCTAAAACCATATGGTTTTGGGAAATAGTGAAACTGATCAAGTGTTGTATACAAGTCAATGCTCATTAACTGTGGGTTTGTGGGCCCGAGTCTATGGGTGCCTTGTGGGTGCGTCCACACGAGTGGGCTCATGGGGCAATCATATGACGAATAGTCACGGCCTAACATTGGCGTTGTTGTTGTGTGAGACTTCATTTGTCCTACTGCGTACCTTAATTGACCTGTTATGAAGATTATGCTAACAATTGTATGTCACCAGGTTGTGTGAAGGTGGGGAGTTGTTGGACCGAATACTTGCCAAGTAAGAAAATTCTCTTCGTTAGCTATATTCATTTCATCAGCCGAAGTCCGAATGTGAATTTTTGTTGGGTACGTAAATGTTCTTATGTTGCTTATATTACTTCCTCAGAAAGGATAGCCGATACACAGAGAAAGACGCAGCAGTTGTAGTACGGCAAATGCTTAAAGTTGCTGCTCAGTGTCATTTAAATGGTCTAGTCCACCGGGATATGAAACCTGAGGTAGCCTTCAATCGTATTTATGTAACACAAAATCTGACTATACTGTGCATATGTTAAACGTCAACCGATTTCTTCGTTTGTAGAATTTTCTTTTCAAGTCACCTAAAGAGGATTCAGCTTTAAAAGCGACAGACTTCGGTCTTTCAGATTTCATCAAACCTGGTGAGTAGATGAACGGACATGAATCTACCTCAATTCTGGCAATGTGTGTTCCTTTATGCATCATGTTTTCCCGTGTAGTTCTAGAGGATGCTTTGCTCCTTTTCTCTGTGAACTACATATTTTGTAATACTGCTTTTGTTTGTTTGGAGTAGAGGTGTTCATTCGGTTTATCGGGTTGATTTCGGGTTGGGTGTTTTGGGTCGGTTTGAAATCGGGTTTTGTTTTCATATTGTTTTTTACATAATTGTAAATTGTTTTTGAATTCGGGTCAAATCGGGTTCGGTTATAAGGTCGGGTAAATGTCGGGTCATTGTGTCTGCTTTGAACACCTCTAGTTTGGAGACACTGCTCTTGTTCTATCTGACTTTCATTTGATTGTGCAAAATGCTGATATCTCTGGAAAATATTATTCTTGCAGGGAGAAAATTTACGGATATTGTTGGCAGCGCCTACTATGTCGCACCAGAAGTCCTAAAACGAAAATCAGGTCCGGAGTCTGATGTTTGGAGTATTGGTGTCATAACCTATATATTGCTTTGTGGGCGACGTCCGTTTTGGGATAAAACTGAAGATGGTATCTTCAAGGAGGTATGTAGCACCCTATGTTACTCGGACTCTTCATCTTGCTTCACGTACCCGTGTCCGATCCTTGATACTCGGACATTGGTATGGCACTTAGACACTCCATTTTTGTCGTAAAATTGATTATTTAGATGTATCCGACACTTGGACCCGTACCTGTATCCAACATCAGTACCCGTGTCCAAGTAACATAGGTAGCACCTGATGTGTTAATCGTGGGACTGTTGCCATAAATACGTTTCTGCCTGGTGTTCGTTCGATATCTTGAATTACTCTTTTACTGAACAGAAATTCTTTTGTTCCAGGTTCTTCGGAACAAGCCTGATTTTCGTCGTAAGCCATGGCCTACTATAAGCAATGGTGCCAAGGATTTTGTGAAGAAATTACTGGTGAAGGATCCTCGTGCTCGATATACTGCTGCCCAGGCACTCTGTAAGTATCTGCTGTTATCTTGTTTTACCCTCAGTATCTTGAATTACATATCACGTTTGAGTAATTTCCCTTTCCTATTCGAACTTTTTTAGCACACCCGTGGGTTAGAGAAGGAGGAAACGCGCTGGATATTCCCATCGACATTTCAGTGTTACGGAACATGCGACAATTTGTGAAGTACAGCCGAATGAAGCAGTTTGCCTTGAGGGTAAGAATACTGCATGATACTCTATACTAGGAATATCATTGCTTCTTCTCCATTTTCTCCGTTAGTAACCTCTTTAAATTGTATCATATTCGTCCCTTAGGCATTGGCAAGTACGCTCAACGAAGAAGAGCTGGCTGATCTGCGAGATCAATTTGACGCCATTGACATTGATAAAAGCGGAACCATCAGTCTTGAAGAGATGAGGCAGGCCCTCGCTAAGGACTTGCCATGGAAGTTAAAAGATTCCCGTGTAACGGAAATTGTTGAAGCGGTAATTATTTGTATTTGAGTTTGGAAAATTTACCAAGAATAATCCAACATTTTATTGATTTTCCCATAATAATCCTAATTTTTGATTAATCATAAGTAATCTGAATTTTAGAGTCAACAATATTGTTCAAATGATGACCAGTTTTTGCAGGTTAATTGTCACTTAAGAAAAAAAGAAAAATAAAATACAAAAATATTAAAAATTAAAAGTTAAAAGTTAAAATAAAAAAATTAAGCTTCCTCGATTCCTTTTTTTAATTTTTTTTTTAATTTTTTGCTTTTTTATAATTGAATTTGTATGTACTTTTTTTTTTAATGTAAAATGACTTGTTGTATAGTAAGAGGTTACGTTGGTGCATTCTTAGTAAACACCCTTGTAGTTGGGATTATTTATGGTTAATCAAAAGTTGTGATTATTGTAGTGAGTTGGATTATTTTAGGCAATTTTTCATTTGAGTTTTACATTTACTTTAAAACTTATTGCTTATGAACATTCTTCTGTTTTCGATACAGATCGACAGCAACACTGACGGCCTTGTGGATTTTACGGAGTTTGTGGCAGCAACGCTACATGTGCATCAATTGCAAGAGCACGACAACGAGAAATGGCAACAACTGTCGCAAGCAGCATTTGAAAAGTTCGATGTCGATAAAGATGGATTCATAACACCTGAAGAACTCAAACTGGTAAGTTTAGCTGGCATTAAGAGTTTGAGGACTAAGATCTCATCTCAGATCTAAAGCCATTAATAATATTATGCTACCATTATTGGCATGTGTTCTTTCTTTTGATTTTAGTGTCAATTATGATTCTGTACCAATGTATACTCTTTTGTTTTCTATCATTCTCTTGCTTCTTATGATCTTCCCGTGTGGGCCCATGGGGTTCTCATGTACTCCCTCTGAGTGGATGAAACTAAAAGTGAATTAAAATTTATGGATGAGATTTAGAGGAAGTGATGGGCCTTTGTCTAAAAATAGAAATGATGCAACTTAAGTGGGCAAACCAAAATAGCAAATGCTGCAAATTTAATGGGACAGAGGGAATACAGTTTTTGCGATAGCTTGTTATTTGCCTTGAAACTATCATCTTGGAGTTATCATTTAAAACTATCTTCATGTCCTCGTTTGCTACAATTTCTATTTTTGTCTGCCCCAATAGTTGCTCTAATTATCTTTCACACATTTCTCCTCTCTTTTGATATCATCTGCACAATTAAATTATTTTTTCTTATTCTCTGAACAACTAAACATTTCTTTAATATTTGTGCCAGTCCCTAAGCGGCAAACTCATAATATTAGTCAGAGATAGTAAATCGTATACTTGGGGTTATGATAAGGTCGTGTACTCCTTAGTCCCCACCCTCCCATAACCTTGCTTAAGCGGAAGGTTAGATGGGAGCTATCTAATGACATTGAGATAATAAAATATTATTTTAGTTTGATCGGCGAACAAATAAAACATATGAAGTTGATTCGATCTCTCGAGAATTGAGCAAAAGTTTCTCTTTTTACATATTAGCTATTAGATGTATACTATGATAAATGTCGTAAGAACACTTCTTGAATGAAATTGAATTCCGACCAACATATTCTAAATTTTTCCCATAAATCTTTTGGAAGGTGGACTATCTTGTTTTTATTTAGTGTTGCTCCTCTTACTACATCTATGCTTTTCTCACTTACAGTATTGTTTTCTTCAGCATACTGGATTGAAGGGATCAGTTGATCCACTTTTAGAGGAGGCAGATATCGATAAAGATGGGAAAATAAGCCTTTCAGAGTTCCGAAGGCTTTTGAGATCCGCAAGCATCAGTTCACGGAAAATAGCCAGCCCAACCTGTCGGAAAAACTCGAGGAGGCTATGATTTAACCAGCTTAAAAAGCGTGCATGATTGCATGCTATCGGGTTATAAGCTCACCATCTCCTTTTAATTTCAGAAGGGGGACTAGAAGATGCAACGAAATGAAGTTGTAGAACCTTCAAATTATGCGGATTGTGCGAACTTGTTTGGGGGCGTGGGAAGGAAGGGGAAGGGAAAGAAGCGAAAGTTTCGGGTTGATTTTTTGTATAAATATTAGGTGTTAGGAGGTGTTTGATGTTGATCATGGTGATATACGCAAATGGTGAAGAGAAGGGGACACAAATGGTGAATATGCTCCTTTTTGTGGTGGGTATTGTTGGGGATCTTTGTTTTGGAGTTCAGTTCTTGGAAGGGATTGAACAAAATTTGTTGGAACCTTGTCTTGTATATGTGAAGAGTTAACATAGAATCTTTTCTTAAAATTCTGCCCAAACGGAATTCCGCCCAAACGAAATTCCGCCCAAATAGAATTTCGCCGGCATTTGTCCGCCTATATATATATATATATATATATATATATATATATATATATATATATATATATATATTTGATGCAGTTTACTTCTATATCATTCAAACTTATCTAAGATTCTTTCAAATTTAACACTTTTAAAACTCACTTCATATTAAATTTTACTTTTTCTGTTCAAATTATTCACTATTTATTCATTACTCTTGTTTTATGAATAAAAGTTATACAATTCATTCATTATTTTTATTTTATGATTAGTTTTTAATCTATAAATTAAAATATAGTCAAGTGAAATTTTATTTGATTCGTCTTGAAACAAAAATTATTAATATAAAATTTTGAAAATATTTTACTATACATAATTAGAGATATTTAGAATTGAATTAATACATTAGACTAAGTGAAAAAGCAAATGTAGCAGCATTTTAGTTAATTTTAGAACAGAGAAAGTATTTATCAAGAATCTTGTGACCAATTTAGAAACTTACCTCACTTGAAAGAGTTCATGTAAAACTCATAATTTTTTCACTTTCATCAATGCAAGTCTTGTGAATAGTTGCTAATCTTGTAAAACTCATAATTTTTTTTTTGGTTTAGTGCACTCATTTTTTTTTGCAGTTGTGACAATACATGAGCACCAAACGAACTTATACCTTTGCAGTTGAGGACCATTCTAAGCTACCGCGCTTTTCTAGAAACCTTTAATCTAAACCGTGGTGCGTCCAAAAGCGGACATACACCGGTTGTTGCAGCAGGCATGAAAGGGAGACATGGGGAGACTGCAAACAGATGGGGGAGTTTCCGGGGAGAGAAGAGTGATTTTACGTCATTCAAGATATCCAGGTCGGTCTAGGCAAACTACTCGACAGCCACTCAACATGCATTTATAACCATAATGTAATGTAGTTATAGGACTATCCCGCTTCCTTTACAGTTCATGTAACATCCTGGCCCAACAGACCACCGGTGTAGACTGCACACTGACCCCACAAACGTACACAAGTCTTTCCAGTGCACTTTAGTCTCACTCATGCGCGTCCGTAAAAACTTCTCAGGAGGTCACCTATCCTACGATTGCTCCCCACCATACACGCTTAATTGTGGAGTACTTGGCAAATGAGCTCCCAAAAAAAAATACACCTTGTTGTTATGAATAGTTTATTAATCCCTTTTCAACCTAATCCAGGGTATCACAGTTCAGGTCATTAAAACGATTGACATGAAGAAACACGGACTTTTAAGGTGATGTGCGATGGTTTTCTGACAAAAATCACAAAACATATATATATTTCCTTTGAATATTACAGGTATCCATTTCATCGCGTAGCTCCAAATTCCGTTCCCCAACTATTACTTTCACATTTACAGATGACAACAATGACCCATCATTTCCATCAAACACGCCTCGCTTAACCATTAGATTGAGCTAAGTCAGAACCTAATTACACTTTTAAGTTTCCGATATCTTGCACAAGACCAATCAGACGTTAAATCGAGAGACTACCTTGAGATGTATGAAGGAATGTTAATTGCTTCACTGGTCAGATCTTGGAATGTGACTTACACTATTTGAGGAACTCTCTTGAGGACCCTGACAGGAAGAAAATCTGCTTGCAGAGCCTTCGTCGATAGAAGTCTTTTCCTTTTTTTGTGATTGCTTGCCTTTTCTATCAGATTCCTGTATAAGCATGAAAATACGGAATCAAGCAAACATTTTCCAACTTAACTGACAAAAGAGAAAACCTTACACCAGAGGTGTTCGAAACAGACCCAACGACCCAATATTCAGCTGACCTTATAACCGAACCCGACTTGACCCGCCATCAAAATGAATTTAAATTATATAAAAATAAATGTCGACACGAGACCCGATCATGCACCGACCCGATGACCTGAATGAACACCTCTACCTTGCAACGACACTGAACTGACCTGCTGTCGCCCACAACCAGGCGTCTTGAGTTCCAACTCTGTCGCGACATCACTGGAGTCGTCAGTTCTCTCATGATGTCGGGATTTTTTGCTGTCAAAAGCTTTGCTTTGAGAATCTGGTTTGTTCAGAACATTCGTAGATGCGGGCTGAATAGGCTGTTGCTCAACATGTGGATTTGGCGGAGTTGGGTACATATAAGCTGGATGAGTAGGAATCGTACTAGTATTTTGGCTTCCGAAAAAAGGGTAAGGCTGCATGGGAATCGGGCCAGGAGGAACTGCCACGGGAAGCGGGTATGAGTAAGGTGGGGCAATGACTACAGACGGTTCAACGGCTCCCCAAGGGAATACAACCCTTAATCTCTGCTGATACTGAGCATTGAGGTTATCAATATCGGATTTCAGAGACGCCTTCTCTTCTCTAAGCTCATTTTTTTCCTGGGTCAGCTGTTGCAAATCAACTCATGAGAAGCGCATTGGATTATCTCAACGGGTTTATAAGTAATAACGATGTAGCATATATCACCTCTCGTGATTCCTCCGAGAGAGAAGAATATTCGGCTTTGAGATGGTTGACCTCAGCATTCAATTCTCTTAATAGTTGGATGGTATCCGTCAAGATAGTTGCCTTGTCATTCTTGGGTCGGTCTGGATCTGATTAGGGGGAATACATTTGTTAGCAAAACATATAGCTAAGGGCTTGTACGATAAAACTAATGAACATCAATTCAAAAACTATACTTTTAACCATTAAGCCACGCCTTTTTATTGTAAATATCAAACAATATTTTGTGACCTTAACATTTTCCTGGGGGCCAGGGATCCTCTGAATACAAGTTGCTTGGGAGAACCACGCATAATGTAGCGGGTGTTGCGGGGTTAAGTGTATGACAATATATGCAGCATACACTTCTTATTCATAAAGTCGTACAATAAAAAACAGATTTAGGAACTATCATTAAGGAAAAGCACTAGAAAGATGATGTCCTTGCGGACAAAACGATAAACAGATTACCTAGAGCATTTCCAAGCTCGAGAAACTGCTCGTTTAGTCGATCCCTCCTCAATTTTTCCCGGTCAGCCTTCTGAACCTTCCGCACAGCAATAGGGTCCTTCACTTCTTCTGGCCTTTGCCTATGAAATCAAATGGCAAAATAAGGAATGAAGGGCTTCATCCGGTTGGTTGGAAATATGTATCACTGCCAAACAATACAAATTAAACACTGGACGGAAAACATTTGATCAATTTTCTCCTTGTAAGGGTCATCGTTCTCCGTTTGGGAAAACAGAAGTTAGTTTTCCTCATAAATTCATCTCACACCTATTCCATTATACCCAATCACACTGTAACAAAGACATGTATATGCACCTAGGGGTTTTCAAAACCGGATATCGGATCGATCAGGATCCTACCTAATAATAGCCAAAATAGACAGCAATTTCTACAAAAGTGTTATTTTCCAATGCATACAAAAACTTATATTGAGATGTCATCCCTTAGTCTTAATTAGCATTCAATGTAGGAGTATTCCATAATCTAAATAATCCTACCTAATTGCCTAAATAGACAGCAATTTCTACCAAAGGAAACTACTTTCTGTCCATAATTCAAACTAATTCAACATGTGAATTAAGTTATCATCACCATTCCACTACCCTGATAACATTCCGTGACTCCCACTTAGGGTGGGTTTGGGAGAGTCAGATGTGCACAACATTACTCTTATAAATCATAAAACTAACGGAGGTTATTTTCGATTGACCCTTAGTTTTACCTAAATAAGAAGTAAGAAATACACATGATTTACTAACTCATTTTACTTTAGTCCATTATGATTCGAAACAGTGCCACATAATTCGCTAATTGCCTTGGATGCTATTTTTGAATCACTTTGAGCTCACGAATCCAAAAGACCAACTAACTGACGAATTATGTTTCACTAATTCGAAAGCAAAGAACCATCAATCTTTGGCCCATCGAAATAAGGGACATAAGAATAAGTAATCATGTCACCTAATATAACCTAACCACATATAGTTTAATTAGAAGTATAAAACTACAAATAGCAACAATCTCCAAACTTCACCAATTTGTATACTCATCAGTCATCATTGATAGTTTGATACAATAACCCAATAATCCTCAACACAATTACTTCTTTACATAAATGCCACATAATTCCCTAAAACTTTCCCCTAAAATCTTCATCAATTGTAGAATATACCAACAAAATATTCATCAAACCCTAACAATCAAGAACATCATTCCAATAAAATCCCACAAGAAAAAATTGACCCAAATTTCAAAATTGCAAATTAAACAGAAAAGCATTAATCTTACATTATGTACATAATAACCCCATTATGTAATTAAAAAGCACTAACTTTGAGATTAAAAGTAAAGGGAAACAAACCTGGAATCAAGCAGGGAACTTTGGGATCCACCAGGTGGGCAAAGTTTTTTACTTTGCCATTGATCCATTTCTAATTTGTTCTACAATACCCAATTTGTTTTGTTAGCTTCAATGATTCAATCCCAACTAAGTTAGTGTATTTAAAATGGATAAAGCTTAGATTTTTATTACAGAAAGAATTTGATAAACAACTGAAGAAATAGTTACTATATTAAAGATTCTTTCTTTGTGTTTATTCTTGTCTCTTGATCACATGATAGATGATGGATCAAACAAGAATAAACAAGGATAGAAGATTTGTGCTTTGCACAAGTACAAGAATTTCTATCTTAAACTGATTTTTGGTATAGTTTTTTAACTTATCTTTAACCATTAATGGAATTAATTTCCCTTTTTCTTGTTTTTTAAGCCAAAAAAGGAATATTTTTTGGGGTTAAATTGTGTCTTGCACACGTTCTTGTGATCTTGCCTATAGTTTAATTGGTCAAGTTCAATGTATAATTTAGTCAAACTTAAGAGACAAGCAAGGTTAAATTAATGGTTTAAGACACAAGGTATTATCTTAGGAGTGTGATCTAGGGGAGGAATGTCCAATTAGATGCTTAGTAGTATTTTTGGAGGTAGAGAAAATCTCTATAATTTAAAGTAGAGATTTTTGAGATGGTTGCTTATAAAATTCCTTCCAAGCAAGTTTTGTATAGACTATTTCACTATGAAATGATTTATAAGCAGCCTAATTTATTTATATGTAAAAAACATTTAACACATCAGCTAACTTTAGTAAGTTTTAGAGAAAAAATTATGCAATTGTGAAGGTAAGTGCCACTCTATCTTTTAAAAAACTGAGCCAACACATATTAAGATCATCTTACGGTGAGATGGTCTTAATTAAGAACTTATCATTCCTTCCTAATTAGAAAATTCCAATAATCTACTCTCAATCACATAGTGAGTTAGAATATGGTTGCTCACAACCTTTGAGATGTAAACCCTTGCTAGTTGTAGTGGTAGCATGGTAGGAGGGATTAATTTTTTTGCGACCTTTGAAAACTTAATTGATTTTATTCTATTGGTATGTTTGTTTAAAATGAATGTACACATGTGGAGAAGGTTGTTTTGGTTGAATGAACAATTGAATTGTAAGTTGGGATTGATCATGACCATCATCAACTAAGTTTGTATTTTTTTTAGACTATTTTTTCTTTCAAATTTCTTCAACAGGAACCTTAGTGGAATCCTTTAACCTTGCCTAAATAACTAATATCGTTTCATTTGTCCTCCTTTGCATGCATAACATCTACATCATGCTTCTCCTCATAGTACTCAATGTTATTCCTTCGAGGCTTCATTCTAAAGCCTATGACTTCTCTTAATATGATTGAGAGGGTACAACTGAAGTGGCTTTGTTGGTACAATTTAAATGGTCATATTTTGGGTTATGGGATTTTGGTCATTAATGCTAAGTGCTCAATTTTAAACAATTTTAATGCAACAGTGTTGACAACAATTAAAACGTTTTACCACTCTCCTTTTTGCACTTTTTTGGTTACCATATGAAATAAATTCACATTGACATCAATACCTGAAATCAATAGGTTTCACCACCAATTCCTACTATAGCTTAGTATACTTTACTTTGTTTATCACGCTTATAAAATTTTTATTTTAGACCTGGTAATTAGGAGTGAATAATGATTATAGGACTTCAAAAAATTACTTTTATATATATATATATATATATATATATATATATATATATATATATATATATATTTCTTCTCTTTTTATTTAACAACTTGTTAACCTTTTGTACTTTGCTTTATAAAAAGTTTATCTAGTTTTTATTGAAATCCAAAAATAAAAACAATTTATGCTTGTATACTAGCTTATGCGCCTAAAGTAATTAATTTTTATATTTTAATTAGGTATATAAATATATATTTAGTCATTCACTATACCTTTTCTCCATATAATACTAATATACTTTCTTTGTTTCTTTTTATTTGTCCATATTTTTTATACGTATTTCAAAGTATATTTTGAGTCTCAATATTTCCTAGTACGCTTTATTAAAAATTGTAAAATTTATATATTAAAATTATTTGTAACAAGAACATTCTAATAAAATCCCACATAAATATATTTTATCTTCAATATATATTTCAAAAATCAAATTAAATTTGTTAAGTAAAAAAACTTATATTGAAAAAAAAAACAAAAGAGTGTACATAATTCATAAAGTTTTATATTTTTACTCACTAGAAGGTGAATATTTTAGGTATGTACTTCATCGTTTTAGTGACCTTAGAAACCAAAAGGGTTCTCTAACATCTATGATTCTACGAGTTAAAGGGCGGCGCGAAAGTTCCCCGTTTTCGTTCCGTTTTTGGTTCCGGTTCCGGTTCTGGTTCAGGTTTTATTGAAGGTTCTATTGATCAAACTTCAATATCCCAGGTCTTAGATTGCTGGATTATGGTGATAAATTGCTACATATAATTGCACTCCATGTGCTCGATGAAATGATTCAATGAGAAAACTTATGAAAGTCTTCAAAAACCGTTTAAGATCTTAAATTGGTAATGTCATGATATCCATTTCGTGAATTTGAATACCCGATATGTTGAAGATTGTCACTTACAATGTTAATGGCATCCGACAACGTATAGCTCAGTATGGTTCTCTCCTTAAATTGCTTGATTCTTTGGATGC
This sequence comes from Amaranthus tricolor, assembly GCF_026212465.1. NCBI lineage: Eukaryota > Viridiplantae > Streptophyta > Magnoliopsida > Caryophyllales > Amaranthaceae > Amaranthus > Amaranthus tricolor. The sequence continues at coordinate 11,593,206 of NC_080055.1, forward strand.
TGACATTATTTGTTTCCAGGTTTGTCCCCTAATCATCATACTCTATTGATTCTGTGAATTATTCTTCTTTGGTTTATGTCACTGAGTCTATTGGTGGACTACATATATAATATTGTTTAACTTTCTCTGGTATCATAAGCGCCAATGTGATAAAGTTCGTGGATTTAATTTTCAAGTAGAATATTTAGCATATAAAGAAGGCTGTTTTAGGTCACACGTCTGGCTAAAATGGCTTTGCTGTAAAAGGGGCGTCATAGAGTATATAAAAATATACGAGGCTTGAACGATACATAATCCCAAATGACACAGGAACGTTCCCACCAAGAGGGGACAATGGGATCAGATGTTTGCTGCCTATTATGAAACTATGTATTGGGTTAATTGTTTAGTTATTTTAGCTTTGAATTTCAGGAGATAAAAGTGACTAGACAGGAGCTTACTGCTGATTTAATTGTTGCTGAAGGATATGAATCCTTCTTTTCTTGTACACGTACCTGTGGAAAAGGCCGCACCGGTTATTCTGGTATCAATCTCCTTACATTTCACTTACTGGGTTTTACTTTTGATGTGTTTTCTTGCACAAGAAATAAGTATGCAACTAGCTATATGCATACATTCTATTAACCCAAATCCCCAATGCCACTAAGTGGCTTCCACTGAGGCAAATTTTGGGGTTGGATGATCCTTTCTCTTACCCTTGTTAGTGATAACAAAGAAGCTGAATCCAGTCTATTAGTGATATGTAGGCATGGCCACGGTCCGGGTTGGTCCGGTTCCGGTTCCACCCGGTTCCGGTTCCATTTGGAACCTGTCGCGAACGGTTCCGGTTCCGGGCGGTTCCAAACGGTTCCTTGGCGGTTCATGAGGCGGTTCTGGCGGTTCCAACTCACGGGACGGGCGGGTCGGACCATCGGTTCCATTTTTATTTTTTCTTTAAATATTTATATAATTAAAAAATACTATAATATTGCGGACGTACCTTTGATGATTACTAGATTATTAGCGAAATTCATTGCATGTCAAGTTGTCATCGTTATTGAAATATTTACTAAAAAGAATGAAAAAAATAAATTAATAACAAACGAATCAATGATAATGTCCGATAAAGATGATTAATAAAAAAAAGGGAGAAAATGGACTTGAACCTAGTAGTACCCAAAGGAATACTAAGCTGCCTACGTATCCCGAAGGAATCAAAGCCCACGTAGTTCTTTGTCATACCTTTTATTTATAGTTGTTGAATGTTGATTTATCGTTGTCGGATTGATCCTATTCGTCTTCGTCATCATCATGTGGTTGGTTAGATGCTTCCGCTGACTCTCCTCCTGACGATGATGCAGATGTATCCATCATCATCCATGGATCATCATCGTCGTCTTGATCATCATCATTCCTTAGTCCTTGTGTTCGAATCTCTGCTTGATCCCAATCTTTCTTGCAAATACATATTTGAATACTCTGTGGAGCAAGACGAGATCTCTTTTCGTCCAAAACTCTTCTACCTGCCCTAAAAGCAGACTCCGACGCAATTGTTGACGCGGGAATTGCAAGGATATCCTTTGCAATTCTCGATAAAATGGGAAATTTTACAGATTTTTCTTTCCACCACTTTAAAATATTATAACTACCTTGGTCTATTTCAAAGTGGTGTTTAAAATAACTATCTAGTTCTAAATATGAGGTCGAGGAAGAAGATGATCCTACAAAACTATCATCTTGACTCATTATATTAGCTATTACCGAGTTATAGTAAGAGGGACGTGCTGAAACGCTAGCACGCCTAGACGTATCACATTTTGGGTTATACACACTAGCGTAATAATCATAGAGTTCTGCTAAATATTTTTTACATGTTCCTACATAATTATGTACATCAGTAGGCGGGCGATCTAACGATTGGTAGTAAAATCCTATTACTTTAGTAGGACCTCAGTTTTAAAACATGGGTCCAAAATGGTTGCGATTCCATAAATATAAGGAAATTCGGTAAAATATGCCTTCCATTTTTCCATCATATCTGCAAGAATCGGCTTCAAATATGGGTTAGTATCATCATGCGTATATTTAAGGAGATGATAAAAAATAGTAACACACTCACTTATTACTAAGTGAACGTTCGGTTCATAAACATATGAAAAAATCGCGTGGTCATACGCTTCTAATATGTTATGTACACCTATAGCTAATTCCCAAGTGTCATCAGCTATGTAACTATCTGTACACTCACTATATAGTTGTGTTATAACTGGACGATAAGCAATCGCCTTTCTTAATAAATCGTTGGTTGAGCCCCAACGTGTAGGAGTATCCAATGACCAATACACTTTTTTAAAAGATATATGTATCCCAATAGGGGTCGTTGGTTCCTCTTCTTGTTGTTCTTCTTCATTAATTTGTATTTCTCTTTCCACTTCTTCTGCATAATTATGTAATTCTGGGTCGTACCCTTCCGGATAATTATGTTCATAATTATAATTACTAATGGAAGGTGTTGTTGATACCGACGGAGTAGAAGTGGCCTTTCTTTTGGACGAACTGGAACCTCCCAATGATTTTGCCACTTTAGTAACTTTTTTTGAGGCTTTTTTCAAAAATGAAGATATGATTGATAATATTGAAGTAATAATAGAAATATAGAATTAAGAAATAAATAAATAATTAATTATGTAACTAACTAAATGAAGAAATAATTAAAAGACTAATTATGTAATTAAGAGAATAATTGCGTAATTAAAGAATTAAGTAGAGAGAGTAAGTAGAGAGAGTAGGAGAAGAGATGAGTTGTGAATGAAAATGATTGAAAGTGATGAGTATATATAGAGGAAACTCCAACGGCTAGTTAACGGTCATAAACGGTAACATTTTGGCGAACCGGTTCCATGGAACCGGTGGGCCGGTTCAACCGGAGGTTCCGGTTCCACGGAACCGTTGAGCCGGTTCAACCGGACCGGTTCCATGGAACCGTTGGACCGGTTCCGGTTCCAAACCGCGGGTTTTTTACCCGGTTCACGACTTTTTTCCGGCGGTTTCACGGTTTCGGCAACTTTTTTCCGGCGGTTTCACGGTTTCGCGGTTCGGGACCTGTTGCAAACGGTTCCGGTTCCAAGCGGTTCGGGACCGGTTCGGTTCCGGGTAACCCGCCCCGTGGCCATGCCTAGTGATATGAATAATTGACAAAATTGTTTTCACCTGAAAACTTTGAATCTATGTGCTGCAATGAACTTATCTATAGAGGTGAATTGAACTGTGTAGCCTTTATATGAAAAGATCTTACATTAAACTAAATTTTTTAAGGTAAAGTTGGTGAGGAAGTAAAGTAATACCAAGAGAGATGAAAAATTATACTTTTAAATGCTAAAGTGACACCACTAATCATTTATGCTTCACTATTAATGAATCTTCTATGAACTAGGATTTTTCTAAATTTAGTTACATGATCTAGCATCCCCTTTTGTATTGAAGTGACTCGAGAGAGTATTTGTAGGTGTTGCAACTTTTTGCCGTGTAAAATCAGCATTCACTAGTACCGAAGTAGCGTTACCTGTGGCAGCTGAAGAAGGCTTCACTGGTCTTTTAGAGAGTCCTAATGGAAATGAATCTAGAAGTGACCAGCTTTTTACGGACATGGAATGCCTTACGGAGTTTCGAAAGGATGAGCTTTTAAAGATCGATAGCGAGGGTCGTTGTGTCATTACAGATCATGGTCATTTTGGTAATTATTCTCTATTTCATCCATCTGCTCACATCTTTTGTGGTGAAAGTGATTGACTTATGCAATCTGTTCCATAATCGAATCCGAGCTAGTGCACTATCCACTGGAAGTACTGAGTCAATGGTTTTACATGAAAATTTCTGATTATCTCGAAATCTTATTGATGTTCTGTACAACAGCCCCTTTAAAGTTGCTACACTTTGGAAAATTGCAGTTCTTTTTAATGTATATGGGCCTAGAGCAGATCCCGATGATGTGGAGAGGGTCCAATTCAAAGCCAACTTCTACAAGATCATGCAGGTAAATGTGTTCCAATATCTGATGCTTTGTAGCAATTTCACTTGCCAACTGTCCCTTGCAGGGCCAGGAACTTTGTTAAGAATGCTTTTGTAAGTCAAGTGCATACTTCACCTTGGATTTATCAATTAGGTTAATCAGCCTGTAGAACTTTTTAGTAGTCCTTGGTCTTATAATTTGGCTACATTTGAAAATAAGAGAAATTAGGGAAATGCCATTTTATCTATCTACCATATTAACTACAGAATGCTTGAACATGGTTGAAATGCATGTCAACCATATTCCCTTAGTCTCATTGAGATTGCATCATCTGTCCCCCAAAAGCTCTCACATTGGGGAATATGGGGTAATTCCAATGGGACAAAAGAAGTATGTTACGGTTGCTAAAAAGGTAAATGAGATGAAAAAAAAATACTTTCAAGACTATCCTATGAAATCAGAAGTAATTGGATTTTATCACCTAAAACTTCACCCACTCTTTATTCTAATTGCCTTAATTGATGTAATGGACATTGCTTTGTATTCTGAGTATAGTATTAGACACTTGTATATTTCATGAACTTATTGCTGCAATATTCTTGCACTTTAAAATTTGATCTCTTTTGTAGAGAAAATGGGCATTGCTTCAACAAGAAAAGAGGCGGATAGTTGTAGTAGGCGACCTGAACATTGCTCCTTCTTCAATAGATCGCTGTGAGGCTGGTCCAGACTTTGAGAAGAATGAGTAAGTCTCAAAATTCTAGTTCAACTCATATCATTGACATTCAAAGCTGCTCACCTCCCAATATACTTTTCCATTTTTTCCCTTTCTATTTGGTGGAATCATATCAGTGTAACTTTTATAAGCCAATGTTTTGGACTTTTGTAGGTTCCGTAGATGGTTTAGGACTCAATTAGTGAAAAATGGAGGTTCCTTTTATGACCTTTTTAGAGAAAAACATCCAGAAAGGTTTGCAACATGTTAAAATTAGTTTTTTCTTTTAAATATCAGCAGGATTTTGATGGTAGCATTCTTTTGACACGTATCTAACTTTTCCCTGGTTCATCTTCTTGTGCAGGACAGATGCATATACTTGCTGGCCAGTACATAATGGTGCTGAAGAATTTAATTATGGGAGCAGGATTGATCACATACTTGCCTGTGGTGTATGCTTACATTGTTTGCATGACAATGATGACCATAGCCTTGTTGCTTGTCATGTTGAAGAGTGTAATATTATGACACAGTTCAGAAGATGGAAGCCTGGCATCTCAGCAAGGTATATGAATGCTGATTTAGGGATTAGCTAATTGTAGAAAATTGCACATTATTTCAAAGTTCTTCAATGGCTGTGTCCACTTTGGAATTAGATGTTCACTACTGGATAGATTATAGTAATAATTAAAGTATTTGAATTTGGAGGGGCCAATAGCCGATGTATTAGCAAAAATTATATTAAAAATGACTGATACACTAACAAAATTTTATTGGCGAATGATTGATACACTCGCAAAATGATTAAATATAAACAAGTTATATTATATAAAAACAATTTGCCTTCTAAGTTTTTCGCTTTTGAATGGAAAAATAATTTGTGAGTTGAAAAGTTGGGTGATTTTGAAGATGTCAGTAAGGGTTGTGTGAGTGTGTTGACACTTGAAAGGCAAATTTTTGTTAAATTAATAGTTTAAAAAATTATTAGATGGAGATTTGAACTGTAGACCTCAAGTTTTCATTATACTAATTTAACCAGTTGATGTTAAATTGATTTTGTGATATTTAATTAGCTCTTATATTATAAATAATAAAGTAGTAAGGGGCTCTGAGTTGTAATCAATGGGTTGCGTTTTTGGACCAGGGGGCCGGGTCTCCCTTGTCCCCCATATAGCTTCGTCCGTGCGCTTTAGTATATACAACTTTAATGTAGATACCTTGAATTGATATCTAGTTCCCCTTTGTGACATCACAATTTTTCCTAAAACAATTTCTTTTTCAAATTCGAGAATACTTGAGATATAGTGTGTTGTGGTATGAGATTCTCACAACACAATAATGCCAAAGCCTTAATCTCAACATATGGGTGGTATGAGTTACTCAGTGAAATGTATTTCAGTTCTTTTGATACTTCTCTCTTTTGCTGCATAATTTATGTTACCTTAGGTGCTAGGAGTTTAGGACTCTTCTTTTACCTTAAGTATGTATTCTTTAATTTTCAATACTTAGGTATGGCCATATGTATACCGGACACTTCATTTCAAAATAATAGCCAAGGTTGTGAATCGGACATTACTCATGTCTCACATCAATATCCAAGTCCAAGTGTTATGGGCATTACCAATACTAGTTTACTGTAGATTTGCTAATATGTCTACTATTTATATTCATTTAGTCTGTGATTGCCAATTCTTAGCTAGTATTCTGGTTTTCTATGTGAATGTCTCAATTTTTGGTAAAAAATCTAAGCTCCTCATAGCTAATGCTTTCATGTTTTCATATTATGATCTTGTTGTTTCGTGAACAGCTGGAAAGGAGGCAGAGCGGCTAAACTCGAAGGTTCTGATCATGTTCCTGTGTTTGTTACTTTAAAAGATATTCCTGATATCCAACTGCACAGTACACCACCTTTGTCTGCCAGATATATGCCTGAGATTCGTGGGTCACAACAAACAATTGGTATGTGAGTTTCCTAAGGCTTTTTGACGTTGTTGTAAACAATTTGGTATTGACGTGCCGTGGTATGTATACACTGTTGGTTCTTGCTAGCCATTCTAGATGGAAGATAAGACGTAGTGGTGAGCAAAAATTGACTGATATTATCCAAAAAAGAAATTTTACGTAGAATATTGATGAAATTAAAATTCACCTGCAATTCTGCAAATTAAAAGTGAAGCTTATTGCATTCTAGTGTTACGTAAATTTGGTCTGTTTTCTGAAACTTGGTTAATATTTTGTATGGTTCAGCTAGTTGGGCTTATAGTTTCCGCTACATTTTCTTATTTCGGAGGAAAAAATCATGTGCTCTAAAATATGGCTTGCTTTGTGTTGGGCGGTCTCTAATTGTCCACTTTCTAGAAGTTACTCTACTCATGTAAGAACAACATTTCATTGCCCCAATGCCACTAAATGGCTTCCATCGAAGCAGGATTTTGGGAGCATCGAATGCACACAACCTTACCCTTGTTAACGATAATAAAGAGGTTGCTTGTGGTTGACTCTTGGTAGCAAACATCATCTGCAACTTCACGTACATAAAAGTGTACAATATTCAATGAGTAATTTATATAATCCATTATAATACTTAACCAAAGAATTATAAATCTTTGGTCCCATCAAAATAAGGGACATATATTGTAAGAAAAGCCCTTCAATTTTGTTTTTCAGTTACTCCTATCATTGCTCTTTCTCCCATAAGAAAGCTTTCGGAAAGAAGTAGGCCAAATGGTTGAGCAGGTCAATACTTGTGACCTGCAAACCACCTATCCTAGCTATCATGTTCACTGTAAATGGTCTCAAGTTGATATAGCATGTCACATTCAAGTGTCAAAGAAATTATAATAGGTGAATACGGATAATCCCCTTTCACTTACCTCTCTATGCTCTATGTAGGTTTGCTTATTTATTTAATTTTCTTCTAACGGCCAAATCCTAGTCCAGCTTGTTTTGTCTTTTGCTGGTGATTTCTCCTATGCTACCCATTTTTCATTATGTTAGGCTTTCACCACTTGGGGGTTTAATTTGATTGCGCGCATTTTTCATGCTCTCTCTTTTGAGGGAGTACAGGTATGATCTGTCTGCTACCTCTCCCTCCGGACCCCGACTTTGTGCGGGACACTAGGCTGATGACCAAGCCCAAGACAATTGCCAATTGCCAATTGCCAATTGCCAATGTATAAGCTCTGATAAAATTTAGGGAATCCCAAAGATTTAGCTCACTGTCACAGTGGTCCCTTTTCTATTCTCTAGTGTTAGTTGTTGGCTGTGTTTTATGTAATTCTAGCAAATTTTGCCGCAATATTTGTAAAATTCTGTATCTATTTATATTGTTCTCTGACCGTGATTCAGCTCCGTCATTTATGCAGTGTCAATTTTAAAGAAAAGGCAGTTGACGGAAAAGGTTGGTGTTGGTACGTTGACAAGTCCATCAAGTATACAAGACACTGAGTATGTGAACGTAGAAGAGAGTGTAAAAGAAGCACTCCCTTCTTGCAGTGTCTCAAGCGCTCAGTTAAATATGTTGTCTTGTTCAACAATGAATGCCTGCGAGACTAAATCCAGTTCTTCTGGGGACAAGCAAAATGTTCGTAAGAAGAAGAAAATGAAACAAATTCAACAAGCTCAACTCTCACTAACATCTTTTTTCTGCAAAATTCCAAGTAACTCCGCAAAGGCGGAAAATCTTACAAAAAGCGACGCAGATAACCACGAGACTACATTGAATTCTTCTGTTTTTCCCAAAGAAACATTAGAGACGATAAACCCGGGGAGTGATTTTGATGATGGTGCTTCTCAAGAGCATAGCACACCGATCGACTGCTCTAACGGTAGTGATAAGAAGACTGTTGCTTTAATGGAATGGCAAAGGATTCAACAACTTATGCAGGATAGCATACCTCTCTGTGAAGGACATCGTGAACCTTGTGTTGCTCGTGTTGTTAAAAAACCGGGTCCAAATTTTGGCAGAAGATTTTATGTTTGTGCTCGCGGAGAGGTAATATTCTATTTTTTAGTCGCTTTTGTGTGTTTTTTTAGTATCATTTGTTGTGACTAGTTTGCAAAAATATTTTCATTTTAAACCAACTCGGTATACCTTGGAGAAAATATGTTTTGTTGTAATCCTGCGGCTTTTTTGTCTGTTTTTTTTTTTTCACTTTGAACTCATTTTAATGAAACTTTATTTCCTGGTAAGATGAATACAACAATGTCTAAATGTGCATCAAACTTGAACAGGGCCCAGCATCAAATCCTGAATCGAGATGTGATTTCTTTCGATGGGCTGGAGCTAAACCGAAGCAGAAAAAATGACATCTGAACAATTCATTGTTGATATGAGTATGTTACTCGGACTCTTCATTTTGCTTTATGTACCTGTGTCCGATCCTTGATGCTTGGATAGTGGTATGGCACTTAGACTCTTCATTTTAGGCGTAAAATTGAATATTTAGACGTATCCGATACTTGACACGTACCAGTATCCGACATCGGTACCCCAGTCCAGGTAACATAGTGAGTTTAGGTCTTTCCTCGTTGATCTGAGTTGTAATCATGTAAATTCTGTAGTTTCTGTTCTGGCTGGATTCTATTAATCATCAAATTCCAGATGATCATCAATTGTTCATACATTTACATTGTATTGTGAAAAGGAATTTGGAAGTAATAGAAGTAATAGAAGTATTAGAGTTTGGATAGGTAGAATAAAGTTGGAGTGTGATAGTGTAACGATTTCTGTTGTGGTTGGTTTGGTTGTTATTCAAGGTGAGAATTGTGATGAAAATTTAATGTGATTTTGATTTAGGAAAATGACAATTCCTTTTGTACTTTTTTGTTCTTCTCATTTACTTTTTCACAGTTTTTAAAATAAATTTTAAAACTCAATATCTCTAAACACACCTAACAAAAATTTATAAAAAACATAATAAAAAAGTATATACTAAGACGAATCTAACAAGATTTCACATGGATATATTTTATTTTCTAAATATGTCTCAAAAACATTAATCAAAATTATTTTTCCTTAAGGTGAAATATTTTAAATAAAAAGAATATTAGAGAATGAAGGGAGTACTTAAAAGGTATATGACCAAGTTTGTCACGCTCTAAACATTTATAAAATTCATTCTTAGCCATTATTATTTGGATAAATGATTTAGTGACAACTGAAAAGCATAAAAAAAACACATATTTGAGGGTGAAAGCGTCACTACCATAATAATGACATAATACATTTCATAAAAATAAAAACTGAAATGCATTTTTATTACCGGTGTTTGATACATATAATCAAATACCCCATTCAAAGTCATAAGTTTGGATTCCATTAGGCACCAAAAAATTAAGGAAAAATTGTTTCTAAAAAACCAATCTTCAGCCCATCTGCAAATAAAAGGCTAACTTTATGTTTATTCTATAAAGATCTAACCTTTTGCCCCTGTTTGCAACAAAAGAGCTTTTAGATAATGAGTACTTAGAGTTACCCCATATCATTTAAATAAAATGTTATGTGTCAAGTTCTGAATGGATACATTCATTTAAAAATAAAAAAAAAATAAATAAAGCAAATATAATTTCAATTAACATTGCTTCTCAATTTTCCATCCCTTATTATTAATGAAGGATCCATTTCAATCAAACACCTTCATCCTTGCTCTGCCATTGAATCCTCCAACTGAAACAGTCGTATTGTTAGAAGATTTCATTAGTCGTTTTTAGCGCCTAATTTTTTTTCTTATATATTTGTTCGTTACTAATTATAATTTAATTAGTGATGGTAGTAATTTGAAAAATCTCTACGATGATAAGAAACTTGTTAATTCGTAACATGATTATGAATCGTAACAAGTAACGTAAACTTTGGAGGTAAAACTTAAAGTTGAGCAACTACCCATAACAGTTCAAAAAAAATTTAATTATTACCCAAGCATATTATATAACCATGATGGGAGTAAATTAAATATTTCTCACATATACAAGTGATTTTTAAACATGAAGTACAAGTTACATAACTTATTACATGTACAACAATTTTTACCCAAACTTTAAACTATCTTAGATAAACCTTTCTTATACCATAATAGACCAAATTGAGGACAAAAAACACTCCAAATCAGCCCCAAACAGCAGCTAATATAGCTGTCCCAAATCCCCTTAGTAGCTCCTTGTTCACTTACACACTCAAGCCAATCACACTACCCAAAACCCCTTTTGTTCTACCCAAAGCTTGTGCATCATTACAAGCATGCAAGAGGCAAATATTTGAAGCAAAAGCACTCAATTTTCTGAATTGTTATTCAGCCATAAATCCCAACACATTGCTCCCAAGTTCATCCATGAACAAACACTAGAATCCTCTAAACTTTCAATAACTAAAACACCTTCTTTTCTCATCAAATCTTCTTCAAAAACCCATCTAAAACTTCTGAAAATTTATGTTTATAAACTCAAATCTCCCATAAAAATAATCTTCATCTTAAGAGCTTTCCATAGACACCAAACTTGAAGAAATCCACCAAGTATAGAGTAAGTTATACTCATTTCTTTATTCCACTAGTTTTGTTAAAACTTGTTCATGTAAAACATTTTTTTCATTTTTTTTTACATGAATCTTTCTATAAACTAAGATCATTATAAAATGAGTATTTTATCTCTAAACTAAGAAAATCATCACTTGTAAATCTATAAAAATCGGCCACAATAGAAAGTAAGAAGATGTTTTTCCACAAACATATAAATTTTGTTACTTAAAGGATTCAAGTAAATTATGGGACTTAACTAAGTATGTTGCTCAACATAATAAGTATACTCCAAATATGTTAAAATCATCACAAGTATTAGTCTAACAACTCTAACTAGGAAAAGTTAAGTGCATGTTAGAAATCCAAATTTATTATTGATTTTTGGATGAATGCAATATGTTTAGTTGAAGAGTTGGAGTTGAGACTTGAAGGGCAAGGACCCGAAGTTAGAACCGCTTCTAAGAACGCGTAGGAGCTTACGGAATAATTATATAGGCTTGGAGTCGAGGTATGTCACATGGGGTGATTTTTAAAGGATTTAAGAACAAGTTGGGAAAGTTTGTGTATAAACTTTTTTAAAAAAAAAAAAAAAAAAAAAAAAAAATTCCCAAAGAGAAGTTCTTAAATCTTGAAAGATGATGTCAAAATGATAAATTTGAGTATGAAATAATTTATTACATGTATTATTATTGTGGGCATCATGCATGTTGATTTTATAAATTATTGTATGTTTAAAGGCATGTTTAACACTACTTTGTGAAAGTTATTGTGATGGAAATGATTATATGAATTTGAAAATATTTGAAATTCATTTTAAAAGAAATTTTCAGTAGCTATATGTTAAGAAAATTTCTTGGATATTTTTTTTTTGAGATTATTCGTTAAATTGATATTTTAATGGATTTTAAGGTGTTAAATACTCTTATTATAAAACATGGTATTAGATGAACTCTTCATCATCAAAAATAATTAATAAAAATATATTATAATGTCTCCAACAAGATTTGGCCAGAATATATTTAGTTTGGAATTTTTTTTTTAAATTTTTGAATAATCGTTAAATTGTTTAACGGTAAATTGTAAAATGGTAAAATATAAAATAATTACCAAACAATGACATATGGACTTGAAATTTTTATCACATACTCATATGGACAGTAGGTAAAATTGGTAAGAGTTTGGGAAGGTTTCGTTGACATTTAAGGACCTTAATAATTTTTACTCGGTTATTAATAATCGGTAAGTTTGAAAACGGTAAAATACAAAATAAATACTAAATGACGTCTTTTGGACATGAAAATTTTATGAGGCACTTATATAAGCAGTAAATACATGTTCAAAAATTTATATGGATTTTCGTGACCATATATGGACTTAAATAAATTTTATTCGATTTATCGGTAAAATAACGATATTAATTATTAAAAATATTCCACATGATTTTTAATGGTTATTTAAAATTTTATACCCCTTAAAATAGCTTCTGGAATATCATATAAGTTTTTATAATATTTTATTCGGACTCAAATAATTTTAAACCTATTTTATACTATTTATCGATAAAATGTCTATACAAAATAATAAAACATCATACATGAGTTTTATAAGTTCAAATGGCCTAATAAACATATTATATGACTTCTGGAACATTGGTATAATTTTATAAAATAAATTATTAATTATTTACTAATTTATCAAAATAATAGAAAATGTTTATTTATTAGAAAGTGTAATATTGTTAATTAAATTTGGGTAAAAATAAACCTATATAAAAAAAATTATAATTATATTAATAACCTACTGCCTCATAGTATAAATTAATTTTAAATGAGACGGTTTATAAATTTTACGGATTTAAGAGACCATTTAAATAACAGTAAATACCCAAATTGTCGAAAATAATTGTAAGATCGTTATAAATACGCATAACCCATTATAACTTGATGGGACAAACTTAAATTCATTTTAAATAAGGTATTATAATGACTTGATTAATTTGGGCCTTGTTGGAGAATTAATATGTACTTTGTAAATCAATTATCGATTTTATTACCGGCAAAACTATCTCGTATTTAAGAAAATAGTGTTTTATGAAATCTTCTGTATTAATGATTTTATAGACTTATGAATCATATTCTAGTTGTTTTGAATGAATTTCAAAACCCTTTTAAGTTATATTTACTTTAAGAAGGATTGGAACAAAACATTTTAGTGGTTTCCTTAAAAAAAATCGTATTGATCTTTAATCACTTTTTGTTACTATGAATTTCCATACATGCTAGTGATGCCCCAATATAATACAAAGGTTATGTTTAATGATATGATTATGCTAAGCATGTTTTACCCATGTGGGAAATATTATGATTTGATTTTGCTAAGTTGCAAATAAAGTATGTTTTGCTATGTGCAAATAAAAGATGTTTATCATATGGAGAAAGTTAATATTTTTGACTTTCAAATGCTATTAAAATTACAAGATATATATTATGTACAAAAAAAATGTTTTAGCCTAAATGGCGGGTACATATGCCACAGCAAATGTTGTGTGCATGATTAAACGGCTCACCAATGCTGAGCGCGTATTGTTCACAATACCATTGTGTTACACTTGCCGGACATGTCGCGGACGGTAGACCGACTACCAAACGAGTCACAGGATGACTCACAGAGTACCCATGTAAACTTATGATATGAGTTTGAAATTGATTTGGATCCATTGAGATCTTATGATTTATAATGAAAAATGAGAATTTTAAATTACTATAGAGCCATTGAACTTCATTTGAATCATAATATGATTTATCAAATGAAAAAGCATATTTCAAAATGAATTTACTCAAATAAAAAAAAAAAAAGAAAGATTTTAATAACTTGTTTGACGGACACCAGTGTGTTTATACTCAGCCTTTTTGCTGATACTATGCTTTGTATGTTTTTCCAATGGTTTTGTTTTTAGAGTAAACCCCTATGGCACCTCGACGGAGAATGGATATGCGAGCGGAAGTTGAACCCGAGTTGGAGTATGACTCCCCTTTTGTTTAGATCTCTTTATTTTATTTGAGAGATTATTAGTTTAGATTTAGACTATTTTAAGGATGTAATTTGAATTTTGGACTTATTTCGATTTGGTTGTAATTTTCCTATATTTTGGACAGTTAAGACTTCCGTTATATTGCTTTGGTTTGGTTCAAGAATTATACTTGAATATTAGTTTAACCTTTAAGTAACCCCTTAATTGTGTTGGCAAAAGTAAGCTTCCGCTTGATTAATACTAAATTCCAATTAGTGTTTGCCTTCATAATTCGAGGCGGTTACAGTTGGTATCAGAGCCAAGGCTTTGGAAGCTTGTCTAAAATATCAGGAAAATTAGAGAACGAGTTTAACTTAAAGAAGTTGAAGCTAACTAATGGAAGTAATTAAGAAATGAGCTTAAAATTTAGGGATTATTGGTAAAGAAAGGATTTAAGTAGTAAGTCTAAATTAAATCAGGATACTAACTAAGTACCATTAGTAAACTAGAAGTCTTAAAAGTTTCTTGTAAGCAAGTGATGATCCAATTATGTGGCTAAGTTGTCTATGCATGATGGTAAATTAAGTTGAGGAATGATCATTAAAAGTGTTGAAATTGCTAAACAAGTGATCCAATGGGATGGAAATTGATGAAGTTATTAAGCCATTAAATCAATAAAGTTAAGAAAGTGTGTTATGCAAGTGCATATCTATTTGTCTTAAAGGCATAATTATTAATTAGTTATTACCTCTTGGCAGGAACCTAGAGGAAATTGGGGAAAGAATGGATCCCCAAGCATAATTGAATCTCCTAACCGAGCAACTCAGAGTCATCCAAGAGACCAATGCTCAATTAGTCCAGTTCATAGCCAACCAACATGCCAGTGTGGATGACGAGACTAAGTTTTACAAAAGGCTTGCTACCCACAGGCCTAAGACCTACAATGGTGCTACAGATCCAGTTGTCCTTGAAGATTGGATCAATGAAACCGAGAAAATTCTTGAGGTGGTAAATTGTCCAGAAAATCTTAAGGTTAAACTTGCAGCATTCTATCTAGTGGGACCTGCAGAGCTTTGGTGGAGAGCCCTAAAAGGTGTCTTAGCTGCCTCCACATCTGCTGGTGGAGCAACACAACCCACCAGTTGGAGATGGGAAGATTTCTTGAAGAAACTAAGGGAGAGGTTTTACCCAGCAGCTCTACAGAGACAAAAAGAATCAGAATTTCTTTACCTGAGGCAGCATTCTCTTAGCGTTACCGAATATGCTAACAAGTTCTTGGAGTTGGCTCGATTTGCCCCAGATTATGTGCTTGATGAAAAGAAAAAGATGGATCGCTTCTACAATGGTCTCAACTTTAGCTACCAAAAGTTGATGGGTCAATATGAGTCTTTTCAAGCTATGTATGAACATGCTGTGGAGAAAGAAATGGTCTGCAAGAGAGAGGAAGATGTGAGGAAAAAGAGATCTGGAGGAGACCAGGGAGGTCAGAGCAAGAAGCCCAGAGCTGAGGGAAACTTCAAGGGGAATCAAAACCAAAACCTCAGAAACTATCAAAACCAAAACCGCTTCAACAGTAGTAGAAACCCACAAAACTCCAACCCGCTAAAAAGTCAACTGTGTGATAGATGCAAGAAATGGCACTCTAAGGGAGTCAACTGTGAAGGTAAGGCTGTGTGTCTGAATTGTGAAAAACCAGGTCATTTGGCTCGAGATTGTTGGGGCAAGAACCGGGGAAACCCCGGGAATGGTGGAGCACGATACTCAGGAAATCAAGGGAACCAGCGTAACAATAACTCTCAACTTCACCTTGAATATAAAGGAGGCAATAAAGCCTCATCTTCTGGAGGCCAAGGAAACCAGCGCCTGGGAGGAGGAAAATTCTTTGCCATTACTACAGCAGAGGAACCTAGCACTTTGAGTCCTAAGACAGAAGGTAAAGTCATTTCCGGATTACTGTTATTGCTTGGTAAGTCCGCCCGTGTCTTATTTGATTCTGGGGCCGACAATTCTTATGTTTCTAAGTCATTTGTGAGATCCTTGGACTGTTCTGTTAATGTATGCCCTATAATGCATAGAGTTGACTTACCCGATGGATCAACGGTATCATGTAATACAAAGTTGATTGATTGCCCATTAGTAATCCAGGGTAAGGAGTTCCATGTAGACCTGATTGTATTTGACTTAGGAGGGTTTGATATCATTCTAGGAATGGACTGGCTAGGTAAACACAGGGCAGTGATTGAGTGCTATGAGAGGATTGTAAAGGTTGGGAACAATCCAGGGGATCAAGTAGCTTTTAGTGATGGGACCATACCTAATATCGAGCCAGAGATGATTGAGAGACTTACAACCTTTCCAAAGAGAGGTGGGGAAGCCCAAGTCTACCACATGAGCGAGTCAACATACAAGGAGGTCGACTTAAGCCAGATCTTGATATTGCGAGAATTTTCTGATGTATTCCCTGATGATCTACCTGGGTTACCTCCAAAGAGAGAGATTGATTTTCACATTGACCTAGTTCCAGGGTCAAGCCCGATTTCAAAGGCACCATATAGAATGGCACCACTTGAGTTGGCTGAACTAAAAACCCAACTCGAGGAGTTACAAGATAAAGGGTTTATCAGACCAAGTGTATCACCATGGGGAGCTCCAGTGTTGTTTGTGAAGAAGAAAGATGGGTCTTTGAGGCTATGCATTGACTACCGGGAGCTGAACAAAATCACCATCAAGAACAAGTACCCACTTCCTAGAATTGATGATTTATTTGACCAGTTGAAAGGAGCCGGAGTTTTCTCTAAAATTGACTTGAGATCTGGTTACCATCAGTTGAGGATAGCGGAGGAAGACATTCCTAAAACTGCTTTTCGCACCAGATATGGGCACTATGAGTTTAGAGTGATGCCGTTTGGGTTAACCAATGCCCCTGCAGCATTCATGGACTTGATGAATCGAACATTCCATGACTATCTTGATAAATTTGTTGTGGTTTTCATTGATGATATCTTAGTGTACTCTAAGACAGAGAAAGATCATGAGGAGCACTTAAGATTGGTATTAACACGATTGAGGGAAAGAAGCTTTTATGGGAAGTTGAGCAAGAGTGAATTCTGGTTGGATCGAGTTGTCTTCCTAGGTCATGTAATCTCAAAAGATGGCATAACAGTGGACCCCGAGAAGATAAGGACTATCATTGATTGGCCAGCACCGACTAGTGTAACTGAGGTAAGAAGCTTTATGGGTTTGGCAGGTTATTACCGAAGATATGTTGATGGGTTTTCTAAGATCGCACTACCGATCACCAGTTTGGTTCGAAAGAATACCAAGTTTGTGTGGTCACAAAAGTGCGAAGACGCTTTCCTAGAATTGAAGAAAAGGTTGACAACGGCTCCAGTGCTTGTATTGCCCGAGGATGGGAAAGAGTTCACGGTATACAGTGACGCATCTTTAGAGGGCTTGGGTTGTGTACTCATGCAAGAGGGGAAAGTGATTGCCTACGCATCGAGACAATTGAGGCCAAATGAGAAGAACTATCCAGTGCACGATTTAGAATTAGCTGGAGTCATATTTGCCTTAAAAATTTGGAGGCATTATCTCTACGGCACTACTTGCAAGATCTACACCGATCACAAGAGTTTGACTTATCTGTTTACACAGAAGGAGCTTAACATGAGGCAGAGAAGGTGGCTAGAATTGATGAAAGATTATGACCTCACTTTGGAGTATCATCCCGGAAAGGCAAACCGTGTAGCAGATGCCTTAAGCCGAAAACCGAGAATGGTCATTAATGGACTAATTTCAGTGCCCTACGAGATTTATGTGGAGATGAAGGAGCTAGAATTGATTGTGGTTAAGAAGGGATCATACGACAGCGTTCTCAATTCTATGAGTACAACACCGAGCCTACATGAGGAGATCCGTGAGCTACAACAGTATGATGACTTCTTGTCAGAGTTGAAGATTGGTATTGAAAAGGGTGCAGTTAAAGACTTCAGAATTGCTAAAGATGGGAGTATTCATCTAGAGGGAAGGTTATGCGTGCCTCGAGATCCTGAATTGATAGAGAAAATACTCAAGGAGGCACATTCGACTATGTATTCTGTCCACCCAGGACGGGATAAGATGCTAGCAGATTTAAAACAATACTTTTGGTGGATGAACATGAAGAAGGATGTCGAGGATTTCATAGCTCGATGTCTAGTATGTCAGCAAGTCAAGATTGACCACCAGCGCTCTCCGGGGGAGTTGCAACCACTTCCCGTGCCTAAGTGGAAGTGGGAATCAGTGAGTATGGACTTTGTTGTTGGATTGCCCCGTTCGAGAAGAGGAAATGATTCTATTTGGGTGATTGTTGATCGACTCACTAAGACTGCCAGATTTATTCCTGCTAAAGTAACTTGGAAAGCAAAACAATTAGCTGATTCTTATGTGAAAGAAGTACTTAGACTACATGGTATACCGATGACAATAGTTTCAGATCGAGATCCAAAATTTGTGGCTCGATTTTGGAATGAGCTACAAAGGGCATTCGGCACGACCCTTAATTACAGCACCGCTTTTCACCCAGCTACAGATGGGCAGACGGAGAGGACCATCCAGACTCTAGAGGATATGCTTCGGGCATGTGCCCTTGATTTTCAGTGTTCGTGGGAGGATATTTTACCATTAATAGAATTCTCCTACAACAATAGCTACCAGAGTAGTATTGGTATGGCTCCGTATGAGGCCTTGTATGGCCAAAGGTGTAGGACACCACTTTATTGGGATACCGGGAGGTCTGGTGTGCTAGTTGGACCAGAGATGATCAGAGAGACCGCTGAACAAGTCAGAATCATTAGAGACCGGATGAAGGCTGCCCAAGATCGACAGAAATCCTACGCAGACCGTAGGAGGAGGAAACTTGAGTTCCAAGTCGGTGAGAAGGTGTTCCTTAAAGTCTCGCCAACAAAGGGAATCAAGAGGTTCGGAATGCAGGGGAAGCTTGATCCTCGGTACATTGGACCCTATGAGATTTTACGTAGAGTTGGAGAGGTAGCTTATGAGTTAGCATTACCCCCACAATTAGCTAAGGTTCACAATGTGTTCCATGTGTCGCAATTGCGCCGGTATGTGTTTGATCCATCACATGTTCTCCAGTATGAGCCAATTCAGCTTGTTGAAAGCTTGCAGTATGAGGAAAAGCCCCTGAGGATCCTCGGTCGAGAGGTTAGAAAACTCCGTAGCCGCACGATTCCACTTGTGAAAGTGCTATGGAGTGGACAGGATGCCGACAGTGCTACTTGGGAAAAAGAGGACGACATGTTAATTAGATACCCTTACTTATTTGAGTGATGTATTTATAACTATTAGTTTGAGTTAGTTTCGAGGACGAAACTCTTGTAAGAAGGGAAGACTGAAACAGTCGTATTGTTAGAAGATTTCATTAGTCGTTTTTAGCGCCTAATTTTTTTTCTTATATATTTGTTCGTTACTAATTATAATTTAATTAGTGATGGTAGTAATTTGAAAAATCTCTACGATGATAAGAAACTTGTTAATTCGTAACATGATTATGAATCGTAACAAGTAACGTAAACTTTGGAGGTAAAACTTAAAGTTGAGCAACTACCCATAACAGTTCAAAAAAAATTTAATTATTACCCAAGCATATTATATAACCATGATGGGAGTAAATTAAATATTTCTCACATATACAAGTGATTTTTAAACATGAAGTACAAGTTACATAACTTGTTACATGTACAACAATTTTTACCCAAACTTTAAACTATCTTAGATAAACCTTTCTTATACCATAATAGACCAAATTGAGGACAAAAAACACTCCAAATCAGCCCCAAACAGCAGCTAATATAGCTGTCCCAAATCCCCTTAGTAGCTCCTTGTTCACTTACACACTCAAGCCAATCACACTACCCAAAACCCCTTTTGTTCTACCCAAAGCTTGTGCATCATTACAAGCATGCAAGAGGCAAATATTTGAAGCAAAAGCACTCAATTTTCT
The DNA here is from genome assembly GCF_026212465.1 of Amaranthus tricolor. Classification (NCBI taxonomy): domain Eukaryota; kingdom Viridiplantae; phylum Streptophyta; class Magnoliopsida; order Caryophyllales; family Amaranthaceae; genus Amaranthus; species Amaranthus tricolor. Next base: position 11,613,435 of record NC_080055.1, read on the forward strand.
GAATTGTTATTCAGCCATAAATCCCAACACATTGCTCCCAAGTTCATCCATGAACAAACACTAGAATCCTCTAAACTTTCAATAACTAAAACACCTTCTTTTCTCATCAAATCTTCTTCAAAAACCCATCTAAAACTTCTGAAAATTTATGTTTATAAACTCAAATCTCCCATAAAAATAATCTTCATCTTAAGAGCTTTCCATAGACACCAAACTTGAAGAAATCCACCAAGTATAGAGTAAGTTATACTCATTTCTTTATTCCACTAGTTTTGTTAAAACTTGTTCATGTAAAACATTTTTTTCAATTTTTTTTACATGAATCTTTCTATAAACTAAGATCATTATAAAATGAGTATTTTATCTCTAAACTAAGAAAATCATCACTTGTAAATCTATAAAAATCGGCCACAATAGAAAGTAAGAAGATGTTTTTCCACAAACATATAAATTTTGTTACTTAAAGGATTCAAGTAAATTATGGGACTTAACTAAGTATGTTGCTCAACATAATAAGTATACTCCAAATATGTTAAAATCATCACAAGTATTAGTCTAACAACTCTAACTAGGAAAAGTTAAGTGCATGTTAGAAATCCAAATTTATTATTGATTTTTGGATGAATGCAATATGTTTAGTTGAAGAGTTGGAGTTGAGACTTGAAGGGCAAGGACCCGAAGTTAGAACCGCTTCTAAGAACGCGTAGGAGCTTACGGAATAATTATATAGGCTTGGAGTCGAGGTATGTCACATGGGGTGATTTTTAAAGGATTTAAGAACAAGTTGGGAAAGTTTGTGTATAAACTTTTTTTTAAAAAAAAAAAAAAAAAAAAAAAAATTCCCAAAGAGAAGTTCTTAAATCTTGAAAGATGATGTCAAAATGATAAATTTGAGTATGAAATAATTTATTACATGTATTATTATTGTGGGCATCATGCATGTTGATTTTATAAATTATTGTATGTTTAAAGGCATGTTTAACACTACTTTGTGAAAGTTATTGTGATGGAAATGATTATATGAATTTGACAATATTTGAAATTCATTTTAAAAGAAATTTTCAGTAGCTATATGTTAAGAAAATTTCTTGGATATTTTTTTTTTGAGATTATTCGTTAAATTGATATTTTAATGGATTTTAAGGTGTTAAATACTCTTATTATAAAACATGGTATTAGATGAACTCTTCATCATCAAAAATAATTAATAAAAATATATTATAATGTCTCCAACAAGATTTGGCCAGAATATATTTAGTTTGGAATTTTTTTTTTAAATTTTTGAATAATCGTTAAATTGTTTAACGGTAAATTGTAAAATGGTAAAATATAAAATAATTACCAAACAATGACATATGGACTTGAAATTTTTATCACATACTCATATGGACAGTAGGTAAAATTGGTAAGAGTTTGGGAAGGTTTCGTTGACATTTAAGGACCTTAATAATTTTTACTCGGTTATTAATAATCGGTAAGTTTGAAAACGGTAAAATACAAAATAAATACTAAATGACGTCTTTTGGACATGAAAATTTTATGAGGCACTTATATAAGCAGTAAATACATGTTCAAAAATTTATATGGATTTTCGTGACCATATATGGACTTAAATAAATTTTATTCGATTTATCGGTAAAATAACGATATTAATTATTAAAAATATTCCACATGATTTTTAATGGTTATTTAAAATTTTATACCCCTTAAAATAGCTTCTGGAATATCATATAAGTTTTTATAATATTTTATTCGGACTCAAATAATTTTAAACCTATTTTATACTATTTATCGATAAAATGTCTATACAAAATAATAAAACATCATACATGAGTTTTATAAGTTCAAATGGCCTAATAAACATATTATATGACTTCTGGAACATTGGTATAATTTTATAAAATAAATTATTAATTATTTACTAATTTATCAAAATAATAGAAAATGTTTATTTATTAGAAAGTGTAATATTGTTAATTAAATTTGGGTAAAAATAAACCTATATAAAAAAAATTATAATTATATTAATAACCTACTGCCTCATAGTATAAATTAATTTTAAATGAGACGGTTTATAAATTTTACGGATTTAAGAGACCATTTAAATAACAGTAAATACCCAAATTGTCGAAAATAATTGTAAGATCGTTATAAATACGCATAACCCATTATAACTTGATGGGACAAACTTAAATTCATTTTAAATAAGGTATTATAATGACTTGATTAATTTGGGCCTTGTTGGAGAATTAATATGTACTTTGTAAATCAATTATCGATTTTATTACCGGCAAAACTATCTCGTATTTAAGAAAATAGTGTTTTATGAAATCTTCTGTATTAATGATTTTATAGACTTATGAATCATATTCTAGTTGTTTTGAATGAATTTCAAAACCCTTTTAAGTTATATTTACTTTAAGAAGGATTGGAACAAAACATTTTAGTGGTTTCCTTAAAAAAAATCGTATTGATCTTTAATCACTTTTTGTTACTATGAATTTCCATACATGCTAGTGATGCCCCAATATAATACAAAGGTTATGTTTAATGATATGATTATGCTAAGCATGTTTTACCCATGTGGGAAATATTATGATTTGATTTTGCTAAGTTGCAAATAAAGTATGTTTTGCTATGTGCAAATAAAAGATGTTTATCATATGGAGAAAGTTAATATTTTTGACTTTCAAATGCTATTAAAATTACAAGATATATATTATGTACAAAAAAAATGTTTTAGCCTAAATGGCGGGTACATATGCCACAGCAAATGTTGTGTGCATGATTAAACGGCTCACCAATGCTGAGCGCGTATTGTTCACAATACCATTGTGTTACACTTGCCGGACATGTCGCGGACGGTAGACCGACTACCAAACGAGTCACAGGATGACTCACAGAGTACCCATGTAAACTTATGATATGAGTTTGAAATTGATTTGGATCCATTGAGATCTTATGATTTATAATGAAAAATGAGAATTTTAAATTACTATAGAGCCATTGAACTTCATTTGAATCATAATATGATTTATCAAATGAAAAAGCATATTTCAAAATGAATTTACTCAAATAAAAAAAAAAAAAGAAAGATTTTAATAACTTGTTTGACGGACACCAGTGTGTTTATACTCAGCCTTTTTGCTGATACTATGCTTTGTATGTTTTTCCAATGGTTTTGTTTTTAGAGTAAACCCCTATGGCACCTCGACGGAGAATGGATATGCGAGCGGAAGTTGAACCCGAGTTGGAGTATGACTCCCCTTTTGTTTAGATCTCTTTATTTTATTTGAGAGATTATTAGTTTAGATTTAGACTATTTTAAGGATGTAATTTGAATTTTGGACTTATTTCGATTTGGTTGTAATTTTCCTATATTTTGGACAGTTAAGACTTCCGTTATATTGCTTTGGTTTGGTTCAAGAATTATACTTGAATATTAGTTTAACCTTTAAGTAACCCCTTAATTGTGTTGGCAAAAGTAAGCTTCCGCTTGATTAATACTAAATTCCAATTAGTGTTTGCCTTCATAATTCGAGGCGGTTACACCAACACTTTACACCATCAACTTATTTCATTACAACCAGGTAAATTTATTATATTACACGGGGCTTGATACTCCAGTAGGGCCAGAACAATTTTTTTTTTCTTTAAATGATCAAAATCTCACCCCTCCCTCCCCCTTCTATTTAAGATAAGTTGTTACCTAAAATTGCATATTAACTTCAATTTAAACAGGATATTTGTTGTAAATATAATCTCTTCCTCTTAATTGTAGCTTTGATGCTAATTTTATTTAGTGGGTGGTTGGGCAGCTGTGGGTTACGAGGAGGTTGGAGGTCAGTGGGGGATAAGGAAGGCATGTGTTCAATGGAATGACTTTGTGTTTATTGTAGTTGTGGAATGCTAGAAAGACACTAGGTTATTCAATAATTCATTTCGCTCTTTCGTTGCAAATAGGGGTAAAAGGTTGGATATTTATAGAAAAAATGTTAGGTTAGATCTTTATCTGTAGACGGGCTAAAGATTCGCCTTTTAAAAGCAATTTTAATACCCTCCTATTTTGATCGAACTTCTCATTCCATTATTAGGCATTTCATATCAAATGTCTCATTTTTTTTTTATTTGATAATTTTTTCTGCTCTTATGATTATCTAACTATTTACAATTTTACACAATTGTTGATTAAATTATTATTTTTCTTTACTTTTTCGCTTTTAATCCTTCATGTGAATTTTTTAAGGAGGTTTTTCCTACATTTTCTCCGGCTAAGGTTGAATGGCACTATTAGTTAGTTAGCTATAATTGTGCATCTCATGTGAAAGTAGGAGATAATTAATAGGAAAAATTGATAAAATACCTACTAAAATCAGTACTGAAAATATAAAAATTATACGTGATAAAGAAAAGGGAAGGTTTTAGTGGGTATTATTTTAATTAATTAGTAGTGTGAAGTAATAATTGTATTGAAAGTATGGGAGAAAAAATAATTATAAATAAAAGAAAAAGGGAACATTAAAAGAAAATGGGAGGTTTTAAGGGGTAAAAGTGGGATAAAAACTTTCTAAAAATAGAAAGTATTCTAAAGTGGAAGAACTTTTGAAACTACCCGTTATAGTAATGTGGAAGATCAAAAAAGAACGGAGGGAGTAGTAAAAGATGAGATATTGATTGAGAATATGGGCTCAAGGCCGTTTTTGCAATGAAATATCCACAACTTCCACTCATGAATTTAAATTCAATATATAATATATATAATATTATAATTAAATAAATAATTATTTTTTTCCTAGATAATCAAATAAATACTCGTTTCTTATTATCATTTTTTAACAATAATATTGAGATCCCCATAAATCTTATAAAAAGCTATTATATCTCATCTCCACATACAAAATCCCATAATTCGTCCCCTCTAATCATCAAATCAAATATAAACCCTACATCCTAATCCCTCTCCAATTAACCAAATATAAACCCTAAATCCTTATTAGCCCTTTCCGATTAACCAATTATAAACCCAAAATCCAAATTATCCCAATCAATTAACCATTTATAAACCCTAAATCTTAATTTCTATCCTATTAACCAAAACATAAAACCCTAATTTTTACTTTTCCAATATGTTGGGAACCAGTTTTTGTAAAGGAAGATCGGATTGCTTTTCTATTGAAATATTTTTAATACTTGCATTTATTCTTA